>NW_011352782.1:27471-74390 GCF_000735185.1 Notothenia coriiceps
TTGCCGCTGGACACACACTGCCGTTACGCGCCCGACGTTCGGGTAACACCCCCGTCGGTAAAGAGAGGAGAGGGGAAAGCCTTCCCTCAAGGTCACCAAGGATTCGATTTCCTCCAATATTTCCTCAAACTTTGGGAGGGAAGGATAGTACACTCTTAAGCTTGCCCGTGAATAGTACCGACGGTGACTCCTGAAGGCCCAGTAAAGTGAGCCAATCCTTCCAAGGATTCGATTTACCTTAATAAGCTGAAGTCGCGGTACTCCAGGGTACCTCCAGGGGGCCTTTCCCCTCCCTGCAAGCGATGAGGATAACCTCCGTCCCGTTCGTCAAATCTAGACTGCAGTGACAGCTCGGCAATCACCGGCGGGTGGCCGGATGAACCGAAGAGCCGTTGAGACGTCTTAGGATACCCACTGCAGTGGCTTGTGATATAGTCCGGCTTCAGGGAGGGAAGGCCACTCTGAGGTACCCTGGAATAAAGCCTTTTTTCATACATAACTTCAGTTCTCTGCTCTTTCTAATAGAAGCTAGCGGGCAAACTTACAAGGGTGCTTATGTGGTATACTACAAACAGTTAAATTTTCTATTAAAACGTTCAGCGTTTTTTTTTTTGTGAAAAAAAACACACTTTGGTGAGTTTACTTGATGTAGAGGGGCAGGGCGTGGTGTGTGGATCTGCCCGGCAGTGCAACCGTGGTTAAAGTGGAGGAAGAAAGTCTTACTCCGCTTTTTCATAATTTGCTCGACTTTTAGTGAAGTTCAGACCGTCACCGCTCGACACTGAAAATATGGAATCGGGAGACTGGAGTTAGAACTTTACTGAGCCAATTATTAAATCGTTGCTACAGAGTGAAAGTGACTTCACTCGTTAGTACTTTGACTTGAATACGAGTTAAGTACTTTAGATAGCTAGTATTAGATAGGTATCTAAATACTAGCTTTTTATTATTTCATCCCATCTGTACCCTGATAATAGGCCGATTTGTTCCACGTAATATAGAGTCTGCCAAGCAAAAGGTGTCTGGGAATAAAGGTCGATAAAAGGTTTTAGGATAATCTCTTTAGGGGTAACGAAAACACAGCTCCTTGGCTCGCGTCAAATGAAGGCCCAAAATCCTGCGCAGTTGACGTGGTGAAAATATGACGAAATTGTGTACATACTTGGGAAGTGTCGCCCGCCTGAACAGTATTTCAGGCGTTTTATTTCGGGTGAGTAGAATCTCCCTTTATACTAACCAGTTTAACATGACAGTAAACTGTAATGAGAGAGTAACTCAATTGATATCGACCGGGAGACACTTAGATTGTCTCCCTGTTCGTTCAGATTCGGACAGATACAGTGTATTGCAGCGTGTCTCTACCGTCAAATTTGGGAAGGTGTAAGCGTTGTCTGTTGACGTCGTCTAAACGCTTCCTCAAATAAGAACCTTACAATAAAAGTATGTATTTAGTTCAATAAAACCATTTGATTACCTTTTATATTGTTTTGTTTTTTTTATTTTATTATTAAAAAAAATACAAAAGTTTATAATTAAAGTATATATAGATTATAAGTATTATATAAATAGTTCTCCCGATCTCCCCGGGACTGGCGAGGGTGACTCAAGACCGCCGTACAACTCTTTCGACATTGTATTTGTTTTCCCCTCAATCAGCCAAAGGCATTTCGGGGTCGACGCCTTGGCCTAAGACCCTAAACATCAAGAAGATCAAACGCATCATAAGTATTCAGAATATAAGTTGGTCAAAAACTGGGTTTTGACACTGAAAAAAACTGGTACCTTATTAAAAAAATCTAACTGTTTGTAGTATACACATAAACCCGGGTGTTAATTTGCCTAGTTTCTTTAGAAAGAGAGGAGTCACTGGGAAGTTATGTATAAAAAGCGCTTTATTTCCAAGGGTACCAGGCCTCATCTACCTGCCCCTGGAAGCGGAAAGATATACCAAGGTATTCTTTTGTACAAACCGCTTTCGGGGTTACCGGTTTCTGCCGTCCTTGGACCTCCGGGCTGGCAAGGCAGCCCCTGCAGCAGAAACTCGCGGTCAAACCCACACATACCTATGTAAGATGTGTTTTTAATGAAACACCAGACAGGTTAGCAGTTGTTTTGGGGATTTTTTTGATTCTATCTAGCGTGTATAGATTTGACTTGGATGTCGACACCCTTATCTGGTGTCATTTTGCAATAACATCGGAATATGACATCTGAAGTTGTTTGGTCTTTACTAGCATTACCACACTTGACGTTAATCCCGGTGTGTTTTTTATGCACCATACTTTTGACACACTTATGGGAACACCAGGGAATGGGTCCCAGTAATAAAGGGAGTCCTTAAATTGGAACAAGGGACAGTCAGACTAACTAAATTTATGTCCCTTAAATAACCCGTTTTAACACAAGACAACACATACTTAAATAAATCTATGCTATGTCACCCATACCTACACCAATTACAAACGGCCACACAAATCAAGTCTACGAAACACCAAGAAGTTCGTACACAAACAGGGTCGAGAACGATTATGACGGATAAATTATATCATGAAAGTTACGGTGCTTATTAAGCATTTTTGCACTTTCGTTGATGTTGAATACAGGCTATAGGCCTATAGCCTGTATTCAACATCAACGAAAGTGCTCGATATATGCTATATTGAACCAATAAACTAACACAAACTAACTGTATCACTATAACATGATGGTGATGGTGATAAAGAATGCATCTAACGTTCCGCTGTTCATTATAATAAAAAAACAGAGTATTAAACAAACCATCATGCTCTTACTTTGAAATCATGCGGAAATGTCGTCATCAGCAGGCCATCACGTGGTTTCCGAAAATAACCAAGTGACACGAGTAGATTTTAGCCGGCGGAAAATATGTCTCAAAATTCCGTGTGTGTAAAAAGACGATCCACAAGCAGAAATGTGAGATCCGCGAGCAGAGATTTGAGATCCGCAAGCGCATTTTTGGTCGACAAATACAAAATGGATTCACAAATGCCTGATCGAAAGTTGTAAATGTTAGAGATATTCACAGATTTTTTTTTTTATTTCTGAAAATATTTAGCGTATTTGCAGATCCGTTTTGGACTTGCAAATTTATTTGTGGGTTTGCAAATCTTTTAAATGCTTTTGTGGATGGTGTTTTACATATCCAAATCACATATTTACACACAAATTATTTTTATGTTCACACAAATAATTATGAGACATATTTAAGCCCATAATCTTGGGAAATCAGTTCAGTGGGTGTGTATCTGTTTCCGGTTATTTTAATTTGAAATTCAGTTCCTGACGGACGCCAAAAAAGCCCGGGATTTAGAATTAAACCAATAAATAAAAACAAGGATAATTGTTTGTTATTGTTGAGTAAATAACAGTGTGTTATTTAGAAAAGAATAACAAATTAGAAGAAAAAAAGATTAAAAAAATACAGATTTCAGTATTCTGAGGCTCTGAGCCCCATTTATTTTCCTCGCGGACGGCAAAAAAAGTCCGACATTGGACTTTAAAAAAAAAAAAGAAAATAAATTGTGGCTTGATATTGAGTAAGAACATGTTTTTATGAACCACACAGCTTCCGGTCTTCCAAGACCTGACCGGACAAAAAGACGTGGTGCAGGCACGAAACACACTACCAATAGAAATACATTGCTTTAAAAAAAAAAGGGGAAAATCATGTTGGTGAACACAAATCAATAAATTAAATGTCGTGACTGTAAAACGAAATGCCGTGATACTGGCTTGAATCTGAGTAGGGCGACACAACGCTCATCTACGGCATGACATCTATCGACATCTATAGACGCCGAAAATCGGCTTGGTGTGTAAGGACCTTATGGGAGTTTATATGCAATAGTCTGAATTGTCTCGCTGTAGTATTCAATGCTCCAGCTTCCTTCCATCATTCAGAGAGACACTAACGGCAATTAAAGTAATATCGTCTCTCCTCCCTGCCCCTGATTTGACATCAGCTCACTTCTTGAGTCACTAAAATTCAAATATCCTCATTAGAATATCTTGGGCCCCTGATTTGAATCCAAAAGCCTAGACTTTACCTCAATTAAAATATCATCTATGACAGCTGTGTAACCCTTATGAGGTCATCTGTTTAAAACAACATATTGTTGAGCAGCTTTATGTGATTTCTTGCAGCTCTCTGACCTTGTGAATAAATAATCAGCCATGAATATATAGGTGTATTATCTTACACATCTCAAACAACCACATAGGTGGCAGAGCTCCAAACATTAGTAACATAGTCAAGTAGGACCTTTTTCTTGGTTGTACGCCCACTGAGCGCAATTGGCTGGAAATGTGAGAGGGAGGGCTGAACTTATCACTGCATTGGGATGTCACAAATCTCCAACATGTTACGCACTCGCAGTGAAGAGCTTCACTGGAGGGGGAAAAGAAGCAGCTGGTGACACTTTGTGTATCAGAGGACTCACTTGGCTGTCTACACTTTACCCTGGCCAACAGTGGCTAAGCGGTGACCAAAACTGCAGTACAATATGAGGGAAATATGTAATAATACTGAGGTAAAAAGAGTTAACCAACCTTGAAAAAGGCGTAAAATAAATTCCACATAGTTAAAGACAGTTCCCCCCATAAGCTCTGCCAGGGTGTTTCTGCCAGCTCAGTGTGAGGTGTTATGCCGCTCCATGGGGCACTGAGGGAACTTAGGCTCACTCACAGCACTTTGTTGTGAGAGTAGAGAGAAAGCCTCTTGGCTATTTCTTACTGACTATATTTTTACGAATGTTCTGAGAGATGAAGTGACCTCTGGTTCATTAACAGTTGCTCTTTCTCTTTTGCAGTCTCTGCCAGCCTATGACACTCCAGAGGTGTTCGGTCTCCACCCCAACGCAGACATAACCTACCAGTGTAAGCTGGCTAAGGACGTGCTGGACACCATCCTCAGTATTCAACCCAAAGACAGCTCATCAGGCGGGGGGGAAACCAGAGAGGCTGTGGTGTCCAGGCTGGCTGACGACATGCTGGAGAAACTGCCTCCTGACTACGTACCCTTCGAAGTAAGCCTACAAATATTTGTGCATATATGTGCATGTGTTCACCTTCAACTGTGTGTTTGGAAGAGTGAAGCATCATGCAATGTTCCCCCACTCACCATGTGCACTCTCAAAGTGGCTGGTGTGCTGCAGTCAGAGAGGTGGGATGTGTGTTGGTGAGGTGATGGAAGGGTGTGTGTGCTTTAGACGGTGATAGACGGTTAATGTTTGAGACAGTGATAGACAGGGGGGAGAAGTAGACTAGAAATAGACGGGTGTGAATATCGCTTTGTTTATTCTGGGTTATCTTTCCTTTTTATGTCGCTTATGTAGAAGTGAGGTGAAAATGTGACTGGTGCGAAGCACGTCATGGAAAACGTGTCAATGCGCGCCACACCCTGTCTCCACTTTCACTTCAAACTATCTGCTGGCCATCTCTGATTTTACAGTTTATGGAAGCAGTAAAACTGGATTATCCCCACAAAAAAATATTTTATAACGAGATTTACAATGCATAAATAAATGGAGGTAAAAACAATAATGTCATCATAGAAATAAAAGGCACATCTATCATGGGCTGCATTGTTAAAGAAACTTCAACAAATTAATAGAATCCGTCTATCATGTTCTTTTCTGTTTCTGAACACCATTGAAAAGTTTGTAGGTATTATCTAGATAAAACCTTCATGCAACACTTACAAAGCTGCAAAAGGACCAAACAAATATCTTTTTAGAAGGTTGTTTGTGGTGTTATAATCATTCCAGGAACATTTCCAGCTCGTAAACATGTCTTTCTATATCGACATAGCGAGCCTGTGTGGGCTCATGCGTCTTCATTCCATGGATATAAATCCTTCAGGAGATTCATTAAAGTTTATACTCTTATTTGATTCAAACATTTCCAGGTGAGGGAGCGCCTCCTGAAGATGGGACCTTTCCAGCCAATGAATATCTTCCTGCGTCAGGAGATCGATCGGATGCAGAGGGTCATAATCCTGGTCCGCAACACCCTTACAGATCTCAAGTTGGCTATCGATGGTACCATCATCATGAGTGAGAATCTGCGAGACGCCCTGGATTGCATGTATGATGCGCGCATTCCTGCCCGCTGGAAGAAGGTTGGTTGAAGAAAACGTGTTGAATTAAAAATATGCACCCACTGTTCCCTTAACTTGATATTACTCACAGCCATTCTCTTTTTCTCACACTGGATATATGGAAAGTCTTTTATTTTACTTAAAATTATTTGGATGCAAACACATCACGACAAAAGCAGAACCCACTCGTTATTCCTTGTGAAGCCTGTTCTGACCATGAGTTTCTTTTGTTACTTTTTTAGTTAAAAAATAGCTTCTTCACAAATGGCATAATCACCCCGCTTAATTGGACCTCTTATTATCCTACTGAAAGCTATGAACACCTTTTGCTTTCATTAAAGAATGCTAACAGGCCACTTAAGGGAGCTTTGAGGCACTTAAGGAAGCTACAATTAATATCTTCAATGTTTTTTTAAGTGCTGGTATATTTTCTCTTACGTTATTATTGTTCTCTTGTAGATCAAATCAGGTTTGTTTGTTTCCGATAACAGCAGATATATCTTGCTTGTTTAAAAGGAACACATCATCATCAGTCAACCTCTAATCTCTCTGTAGCCCACACAAATGCTCCTTACCTTTTTGTTTCTGTACTCTTGTATCCACAGCAAGCAAATCCATTTAAGTGATAATCGAAAGTGACTCTTCTAACATACAAGTACACCCAATTCCAGGAATATTAATATTGCAAGAGGAGGAGGAAGAGAAAGCAACAAAGACATTTGACTTTTCCCGTATCTTTTATTGAAATCATAGTGTTGGCATTCAAGTCATCCTCTGGTAAACGTTACATCATTAGAATAATTTAGACATTAATGGCTTCTCGAATGGGATTTAGAGTTTTTTCTACCTGCACTGCCATCTGCTTTTAATACTTGACTGCTTTGTTGCATTCTAATCTCTTGTATTGTATTGTGCTGAATTCTTTCTTTCACTCCACAAGGCGGTGATTCACAGTCAGTTTTTATTGTCTCCCTGTTGTCTTCTCCTCTGATCCGTCTGGAAGACAGTTGTCTGTGTTTCGTTGTAAGTTTTTCTTAAGATGGTACTTTATTGATCCCAATTTGGTAAATTATTTGTGTTGCAGCAGCATAAAAAGACAAGGCATTGTATAATAAAAATTCAAAGACTAGAAATAAACAAGAAAATTTCAAATATACATGTTGAATTTAACAAGGTATTATATATACAAATATATATACATAAATATATGACAGAAGGAATATTAATGTTAAATATTAAATATTGAACAGATTATATAAATGTAAAATGTACATTGTGGTTTTATTCCAATAGAAACTATGGAGCCTCTGCTTCCTAGTTTCTATTGGAATAAAACCACCACAAGTTATCTTCCAGCCAGGGGTGATTTATTGTACAGAGTCATTGCAGTGGTCAGGAATGTTTTCCTGTATTGGTCCTTGTGACAGCGGAGCTGCAGCAGTCTGTTGGAGAAGGAGCTCCGTTGACTGTCCAGCTGTAGGTGGAGAGGATGGGTGGGGTTATCCATGATGGACAACAGCCTGTTCAGTGTCCTCCTCTCCACCACAACTTCAAAGGGGTCCAGCTTGATGCCGATGACAGACCCAGCTTTCCTGATCAGTTTATTGATCCTGCTGGTGTCACCGGCTCTGATGCTGCCCCCCCAGCAGACCGCAGCAAAGAAGAGTGCACTAGCCACAACAGACCGGTAGAAGATCTCCAGCATCTTGCTGCACACGTGGAAGGATCTCAGCTTCCTCAGAAAATAGTCTGCTCATCCCCTTCCTGTACACAGCGTCAGTGTTGATCCTCCAGTTCAGCCCATTGTCTAAGTGCGCTCCCAGGTACTTGTAGTCCTCCACAACAGCCACATCCTCTCCCAGAATGCACAGGGGCTGTGGAGACGTCCTCTTCCTCCTGAAATCAATGACCATCTCTCTGGTCTTGGCCACATTCAGAAGCAGATGATTTCTTCCAGTCCACTCTACAAAATCACCCACCAGCGCTCTGTACCCGTCCATCCCTTATACACCCTACCACTGCAGAGTATCCGAAAAACTTCTGCAGGTGGCATGACTCAGAGTTGTTTTGAAAGTCTGAGGTGTATAAGGTGAACAGGAAAGGAGACGGCACAGTCCCCTGTAGGGCTCCTGTACTACCAACCACCACATCATGTTGTTGTTTGTCTGCTTTTCAGGCATCGTGGGCCTCCAGCACCCTGGGGTTCTGGTTCACGGAGCTGCTTGAACGGAACCGGCAGTTTCAGGCTTGGATATTTGAAGGGCGCCCCAACTGCTTCTGGATGACAGGCTTCTTCAACCCACAGGGCTTCCTGACAGCCATGAGACAGGTAACACGGCATCAGGCTACATGCCTCCTTACCCAGCGGTGGGGAGAAGGCCAGATGAAACACATACACATTTATCTTTTCTTCTAGTGAATCCCACTTTTGATTAATGCGGGGGGAGTGAAGATTACAAAGGGATGTAATCTGAATGTTTAATACTAT
Organism: Notothenia coriiceps; assembly: GCF_000735185.1. Classification (NCBI taxonomy): domain Eukaryota; kingdom Metazoa; phylum Chordata; class Actinopteri; order Perciformes; family Nototheniidae; genus Notothenia; species Notothenia coriiceps. Next base: position 36,078 of record NW_011352782.1, read on the forward strand.
TTAAGATCTTAAAGGTGGGGTAGGTCATTTTGGAGAAACCAGCTCGAGTGCGCTAGAATTTGAAAATAAACAGCCGGGAAAAATCTGGCACTTCCTTGCAGAGCCCCTCCTCCAACACACACGAACACGCACATGACCAATGAGGGCATGAGATAACTTTGTGCACAGATGGAAGGCTGACAGGCAGGTAGGCCATCCAGTTACTTTAGCCGGGCCGGCTAAAATGATTGGTTGTGCTTTTTACAGTACGCCTTCCACAGATGACATTTTTTTAATGGATTTTTTGTCAAAGCATTTCAGATATTCATTGCTACCGGGATGTTGAGAGCATTCCATGGAATATAACAAAAAGTGTATCTCGAGCCAGTTTCAAAAACTTACCTACACCACCTTTAAGGCATGCCCCTGTTGTTTATGTGTTTGTATTTTGTTAGAAAATCCCAAATATATATAGATTTGTTATATTGTGCAACTACAAAAAAAAAGTGATATGCATTTAAGAAAAAGCATTTCCCATTTTCTGGTTAAGACTTCTAAAACATTAATGAACGGTGACTTTTCAAGTATAAAATACAGCACATTTTACATTTAAGAATACAACGATCTGCGTCCATTTAAATAAATATTGTTTTATTTATTTTTGTGCAAATGTTACGAAAATATAAACCTGCGGCAGGAATCCCTTCTCGTGACAAGAAATATTTAAAATTGTTAAAAGTTAGACCTATCACATTTATCAATCTTATCTACCCCTGGAACTCGCTAAACTGGTTATACATATGTTTATTATTTACTGTCGTGTTGGGTCACTCATTCACTGGATCAGCGAGCTGCATGAGACACAGACGGGCTGTCAGGAGAGGGAGACAGGGAGAGAGGAAAAGAGAGGCTCCGCTTATTAAACCCGCCGTGTTATTATCCAAAGTTACTGTAAACTTCTGAATGTAGTAGTAGTAACTAACGAGTCTAATCTGTCAAAGGGAGAATCTAGTCATTTTTTCGCGCAATGTTAGTAACTGTAGTGTGATTACTGAATTTATAACAGTAACGCATTACATTTATCTAAGCATCTAATCTTCTTATTTTCAGACTCAATGCATTCTAGTGTGCTGAATAATTAAAGGAATATTTATACATTGTGCCTTTGCTCTTTTTGAGGAGTTTGGTATTTGTTTACATTCTTTTGGCTTCTCTCAAACATCATGAATGGAGTATAGATCCCTGCCATACATTGCTTTATTTACCTCTAGTACAGCCTTGTTCTCAAAATCTATATTTTTCTTTGGGAGGGGAGCAGTTGCCAAATGTAAACTCTGTCACTCCCAGTATCTGCTGTGTTATACTGCCCACATCCCTGCCTTTACCTGGGGATTTGTTCCTGCACCTGTAGGAGATCACCCGGGCCAATAAGGGCTGGGCTCTGGACCGCATGGTGCTGTGCAATGAGGCGACCCGATGGATGAAGGATGACATCACCCAGCCCCCCGCAGAGGGAGTGTATGTCTACGGCCTCTACCTGGAAGGAGCCGGCTGGGATCGCCGTAGCTGCAAGCTCAGTGACTCCAAACCCAAAGTCCTTTTCGAGATGATGCCTGTGATCAGGATGTACGCTGAGAATAACGGTGAGATTGAGTTTGTTTGCAAAATTGACGATGTGTCTGAATTGAAACTTAATCTGACTATGCTAGAGCCTTAATCCTGTCTTTTTTTACAGGCTCAGTCCTTCAAGTCTTTGTCAGTCTGAGTCTATCCGAGTCCTCTTCTCTCCTCCATCCAGGATGGAGTGATGTAACATTTAAATGTCAAGCAGACTAAGTGCTATTTATTTTGTCTGGGAATAGATTAGCAGCAGTATTTTGCACAGTGTTTGTTCTGGATAAAACCAGACTATATTCAGGCTGTCAGCAGAGAGACAGCCCCCAGTGGAAGCCTGCAGACGAGGCTGTCTGGGAAATGAATTAATGATCCAATGACACGCTTAATGTTGTTTGTTTACACCCTTTACCCTCCCTGCTTTTCCCACAAGAAGGCTGGCTGTTGGGATGGAGTGTGTTTGTGTGTGTGAGAGCTAATGCAAAGGAGACAGGAGAGGGATGTTTTCTGCAGTCAAGTGGTTGCAAGAGCATCTATGAGTATGTGTGACATGCATGTGTGAGTCTTGAAAACCCCTCTACTTAATTGTGACCCTGTCCCTTAAAAGAGATCATATCCTGTGTATCACCTCTGGAGAATAGGCTGTTTGTGTGCTCGTGAAAAGGATTGTTTGGTTTAGGTACTGTTTGGGGTCTGGAGTCGTAGTACACTCAAGTAGGACTCCACACTCGACATGTTTGCCTATAATCCCGAGAACAATGCAGTGGGGCTGTGGGAGTAGTAGGAAATAACCACATCTTCACTTAATCTGAGTTATTCGCCTGATTTGTTCCTACTTTGTTTTGTTGAACGCAGCTGTGTGTCCTAATGGCATCTCCTCACTGATTTTAATTTTCATATCTCCAGGTATAAGAAGTATAATTAGGACCTTAATTACGAGATGATTTTGCCTGCTGTTGCTCTGTTTTCAACTATTATCAAAAAAGTTTAATTTGCTGTATATTGTTGGGTATCAAGTGACACTTGTTTGTTGTTATTCTTTGTTGCAGGTGTGAAGGACCCCCGTCTCTACTCTTGTCCAATCTACAAGAAGCCAGTAAGGACTGACATGAATTACATCGCAGCTGTAGATCTGAAGACATTACTTCCTCCAGAATACTGGATCCTGCGGGGTGTTGCACTCCTCTGTGATGTCAAATGATGGCTTCATGTGGAAACACTAATCTTGTAGGTTAGACATTATTAACTTCCTATCAGTCAAGTTCCCATTGTCCTAAAGTCTACTGGATAGACAGCTGTTAGCATTTCTACCCCTATATAAGTATTTTGTTTTTTGTAAGATTTAGTAATCTTCTTACTTCTTTCCACAAAGTGGTAAATTGTGACATTTTACCAATGGTAAAACATGTGCTTTCAGACAATGGAAAAAAAGCTATTGAATATTCCATGTAGAAAGAATCTTTTAGAACAACAGCAATCCCTTACAGTACATTTTACAGTAATCTAAACAAATAAAAAACACAACTACTGTATTTGAATCCTAATTCTAGTTTTGTATTTTTTCGCATAAAGACAATGGGGACAAAGAAAGCTATTGAATGAGGACTGAAGATCAGCTATAAATATTTGGATTACTCAGACTGTTGTGTCATTTCAGTATTTTTTGAGCTTGGTCTTTATGTAAATGTTGCTCTAGTGTACCTCGTATTACTTGCATGAATCATCTAGATCAGGTTAGATTACGGTTAGTTTTTATTTGGTCATCTTTGCAATTATGTCACACTGATAAAAAAAGAAATGCATCATAAAATTTCTTTCTATTTACATTACAAATGTGGTCCTTATTTTAACACCTTTAATGTGTTTCCTGGGTTTTATTTATTTCTAGCAATAATGTTATACTGAGATTCAATTGAAATCATGTCATGTGATACGCCTGAACGTGGCGGGCAAATAATAACACTCAATAGAACTGAAATACAAATTTTAATGAAGTTTATACAAAAAACAATGGCATCATCAAAACATCAAAAACACTTTTTTGGTAGTATTTTCTTTTATAACAAAACCACTGTACAATATTCACTCTAAAGCTACCTTGTACACTGCTCAGGCCCAGGTTCCCTGAATGAAAATCATTACACTAAAATCATCTTTTGTGACAAGTAGTTTTACTATAACCAGAACTTTAAACTTGAAACCCCTGCAGCCTTTCTGAACAAAAACAATCATCTGATTTTTACATTTCCAGCAGTCATCTGACCTAGGCCATAAAGACTTAGCATATTTTAGTGTTGTAAGCTTTCAATGAATACAAGATGATTAAAGTGCAAAGACACTTCTAGGAAACGTGGCCATGCATGAATATCACAATATATTCATCGTTTTCTGTATATGCTTTTACTTTCATAGACTGGCTGTGAAATACATCCAAGACTTCTTGCTTGTAACAAGGTTGATGGAGTTATGTACACACGGGTGTGTCTCCTTGCTGCCAGGCTGTGTTTTTTAAAACAGAGCCAGATTCACCTTTTCAACAGAGCTCTTGCACTTTTCCCTTGTAACACTTGTCCTTAGCTTTTCTCTTGACATCAGACCTTCTATCCGCCTCTTTTTGTATCCCTTTTTGAAAGGTGAGGTTAAGCTGTGGGCTTTATATCCATTAAACCCTTCTGTATGTTCACACTGACATTTTTGTCTTTTAAATGCTCTTCAAGAGGTCTTTCTGTACATTGTTTGACATCGAAATGCACTGTGTCCCGAAAGTGAATACTTCATGAATTCTGTTTTTGATGTGTCTGGCTGAAAAAGAGGCTTTTATGGCAAAGTGACTAGCGCAAGCCTCCCGCAACTGATTCAGAATACGACACCATTTTTAGATAATTTTCAGGACCACTTTGGCTTTTCTGGATCCAACCGTCCAATTTATTTCATGGGTGGTTGCCTTTTTGCTGTACATGCTACACTTAGTTACATACAGTAAGTGACTAAATGTATACTACAGCTGTGGCAAACGTAACTTGTAATGCAACATTAAAATCCGATTCCTTTCCTCCTCACAGCGCAGATCTGGTTCCTTCGTGTTTCCCACTGTGCAACAGCTTTGAGAAGATCAAATCTCCTCTATCTGTTCATTTAGTGTCAATTCAGCATATTCCGAAAAAGTGTTAGGGCATCACATTCCCTTGGGACAGTGAGCGGGTCATCTCTGTGTGCACAAAGTAGGTCTTGAGCTCTCCCTTTCCCTTGACGTTGATGATTCCTCTACAAGAGCACATGTAACCGAGGGTCAGAAGGATGCGACTCGTCTCCTCCGTCACCTGCAGGGAGAACCACATCGGTGAGTCTATTTTCCTATCTTACACAACTGAATGTATTCCTGTAGGCAAATGTACTCAAATGAATACATTTACAGATACAGAGGAAGCTAAGAAACTTTTTCAGAGTATGTGCCAGACAAACATTTCTCAATTGTGCGGAATAGACACTGTGGGTCAGTAATCCAGTTCTAATAATAAATTCATGACTGGTGTATTCCCATCATAAAAGAAACATCACTGCTAATGCATTAAATTCCATTTGTACATTTCAAAACATTAAATAACATTGAGCACAGCAGTTTCCAGAAAACTACGAAAAGCCAGTATAATTACTTAGACTTTGCAATATGGGGGATATTTATATGCTTCCTTGGAATAAATCACCATTTCTTCTTATTGCCTCTGCACATCTTAACATATCAAGAGGCATTCCTGGAATTCAATTGAAATCCCTGCAGATAAGCTGCAGTGCACAGCAGATGGCTCCATTAAATGTGTACATGCTGTAATGCAGGTGAAAAACCATTATATGTTATCAGCGCCGGGGGAACATTTGAGATTGGAAGACGTTAAGATGATGTCCTTTCTGCCTTAAATAGCATGAGCAGAGGGGAGAATAGTTTTATCATTAAAGCATCTGCACTGACATTTAACATGTCTAAATGGAGCAGTGCTGCTGCCTTGAAAGAAACTGTCAACTTCTAACACAATGTGATGTTTGACAGATACAGAGACTTCTCAAACTTCTTTGATGTTGAACAACACAGAACATAGTCAGGGCTGGACTTATTCTTTATTATTGTTATTATAACAAATCCCATGATTTCTTTTTTTAGTATCTAGTCCATCTTGATACCACCAAACTCCCTGTACTGGGACTTGAGTCACACACATATAGTTGTGGTTTTAAATAAGTGATGATTAATTTCCTACTGTTTAGCATATGTAATACATTAGTATACTAATAGTATTAGTAAAAGCAACTTGTGAGTGTATACGGCAGCAAGATGTTGTATGTTGGATTAAATAAATAAAAAGGTCCAATGGTAATTAACATCTCATTACATTTAGCTGACGCTTTTATCCAAATAAGTGCATTCGAACAAGAAGATACAAACTTGAAGAAAACAGAATCATATAAGTACATCAGGTTTCATAGAGCTAAAACATTTCAAGTGCTACTCAACTGGCTTTAGATAAGCCAGTCCTTTGTTAGTATAAAAGTGCTTTGTTAGTATATAAGTGCTTTGTTAGTCATTGTATTGCTCGTGCTGGGGTGTATGGTCTCACCCAGTCCAACAGTGGTATTGTTGTTTGCATTATGCAGTGGTCTCTTGGTTAAAGAGCTAAGACTTTATCAACCCCTTTGTAAATAGATCATTGTTAGTCTCAATTAGTTTGGGGCTTTTCATTGGATGTGATGAAAAATAAAGGTTATCAGAGAAAGAATGTCTTATTATATTCACCTGAATTTTCCCTAGGACTCCAGTGCTGTCCATCCTGCTGGCTACATTCACCGTGTTCCCCCAGATATCATACTGTGGTTTCTGGGCTCCAATGACTCCAGCTATCACTGGCCCATGGTTAATACCTGACAAAGGACACCCAAGCCATCAGTAAGCATCCCACAGTTATCACAGTTACATTGACAGGTTCTCATTTTTGATCTAAACGGTAAATGACAGTACACTGGACATAGCAGGAGGTGCTCATTTTAAATGTCCAACATAATGAATACATTTTGTGATGTGTTGAATTCTGTATAAAAGTGTAACTGAATTGGGAAACAGCAAGCACATCATTATTTAGTGTCTATTTCTGATTTCATACAAGAACAATTTGAAATTCACTTTTTGAAATGACTTATTTATTATCGAGTGCTGCTCCAAAAATCCTTTAGCAGGAATCAGAATAAACCCAGCTTTTCACAAGATTTCATCAGAACATGAGATGAAGTGTGTAAACTAAATGCAGCTGAACCCTTAATCCCAGACTTATCACGGCACCGAGCTGACACAGGCCTCCCTGGAAAAAGGCAGCACACCAAACCACAATGCCTGTGATTTGGTCTAGTCCCAGTGGGTGAGGACCTGTATTTCTTTCTGATGGAGCAGCGGGATGTACCGCCACACACACGCACACTGCTGAGTTAATGGAGCATCCCATGCTGCGATCTTTGCAGACAGGTTGTGGTATTAAACTCTGACCCCCTGCAGTGAGCTGGGACCTGCCTGCAACGCTTAGCTCTTCAATTGTCCCTTTACGCTTGAGTCAGCCTCTCCCTTGGTTGCCATGACTATACTTGTGTGTTGCAGCAAACATCAGTTTTCTTTTCTTCGTTATTTAGACATGTACGCATCTCTCTTTGTTTCTATCTTTATAATGAAATTACCCACAGAGCACTAGCAGTATGGGTACTCTAAAAATAGAAAGAAATTGATGTATAAACTAAAGGCTACATGTCCACTCTCACCCAACAGCGGGGATATTTCATCTAATTTATGCATTTTGGCCTCTAATAGCCAAAAAGTATAACTAGGGCAAATATTAATGTTTTTACTATGTGGGCCGTAACATCATAATGGATTCAGGGTTATGCAGAAAGCAACACACCATTGCTCGGTTTCCATTGTGTTGCAGGAAAAATATATTTCCCTACATATCTTATTAAAAAAAACGAGCATTACTGCAAACACTTGTCATTCAAGTGGCTTTAAAAATGTGAGGTTTCAACCGGCCTAATGCAGTTCAACTTTGGATAAAAACGTTTTTTAGTAGCTGAAATATCATTGAATTGAACCTTTAAATGTAACTTCAGTACATCACTCACCAACTCTGAGTTTGAAGTCATTGAAGGAGTGCTTGTTTATGACATCCAGCTTCCCCACCAAGGCAAATGCAAACTCCAGCATGGTCCCTAAGTGCATGTACTGCCTGTCGTGCTCCTGGGTAACAGGCAGGAAACAAAACCAGTAACAGAAATTGTAAGGCGATGTTAAAGACTTAAGGAATGACATGTGGTGGAGAGTGATTTGTGTGTGTGATGAGCCTACCTGTAATGTGTACTCAGGCCCAGGTGATGCGTTCAGCCCAGTCGCAGCCATGTAAGTACTGCCAATAGTCTTGATCTTTTCAACGCCACTGAATTTGGGTTTGGACAGCAGCTACACACACAAATACAAACACAACAGCTAAAACAAATGAGACATACTTTATGGCAGAAGTGACATCCATATAGACAACAGCAATCGGGTTGGTAGAAATCTCTTCAAACATTAAGACACTCTAACAGGAGGTTGTAGTTCAAACACATAGTTCATATTGTTTAATTAATGAAGCCTTCAGAAAATCTCCTGATTTATAGCATTTCTGACGCCCTTGTAGAATGTTAAAAGATTAAGGGTTATTCACCTCGTCAAAATCAGCAATGATTTCGTTGAGGAGCCTGAGGCACTCTAATCCCTCTTTGTTGACGTCAGACTCGGTGTAGAACTCTTTAAAGTCTGGGATGGAGGCGAACATGACACACACCAGGTCATAGGACTGGTGGTACAGATCCTGTGCGACAAAATACAGACGTTAGTTAGGACAGCTGCAAAATAATGTTGTAAAACTGATAAGCCACAGACTTGGATGAAAAGCAGACATACATTTGGAATCATTTGGATCATGTGGTAGGAGATTTTTGTGTATATTTAAGCTTGAAAATACTTCAATAAAAACCTTTGGACCAGATGGGAAAAGAGTCATTTGCTGACTGTTCATTCAGAGATTTTGCTGCAGAAGCATTATTCTTCTTTGAACTTGTCCTCTAAACTTCTTAAGACGTACAACTTAACTTTTCTACAGTTAACACTGTGAGGAGCACTTAAGGGATACAACAGGAGCCAGAATGATGAATGAGAACAGGCGAGTCAGAAAATTCACCCAGACGGCCTCCCAATGTTCTGTTATTGTCACTCATAATGAATCATTCCACTACTACACTATGAGTGCCAGTTCCATTTAAAAAGTCTTATGAGTTATACAGTATATACAGTTTAATTATTTTAAAACTAAACATCTGGAAAACAGACGATGACTAAACCAGCAGTCTTTCCATTCATTACAAAACACTGTTCTTTCTACACGTTAATCCTTTATAGCACAATCTGGTTTAAAATGCTTACTGGGTTAAAATCATGTAATGATTTAAACCAAAGATTATTTTTGGGGTAAACTGCTTTTGCGATGTCTCATAAAAGCACATGAATTAATGTAATGGATCTTGGCATAAAGCTACTAATACTGCATGAACTCTATGAAACCACAATACATCTGTCAAGCAGCAGTTTTTCAATTCAAAAATGTGTATGTATCTATAGTACATATCTATGCTGGAAAAAAACAGCTTACTTCATTCTTCCAGTTGCGTGCCAGGAAATGTTCTGCAACGTGTGCCGGCAGAACGTTCTCCAGCAAAACCCGATTGAGGTTCTCCATCGTTTCAATCTCCTCGCACTCCTTCTTGAACTTGTTCTTCCACAGAAAGTCTAACCTACAGTAATATTCATTCTGTTACAAGAGGACACAGAGGTGAAGAGACTGAAGGTACAGCTGTACAGCTTGCTTCCATCAAGTCACAGAGACAAATAGAAACAGCTCAACGTTTATTCCACCAAGGCTCAGAAAACAGAAAAGGACACAAAATCACAAAAACTGTCAACAACAAATGAATTGGTATAAAAAAAAAACATGATTACCAGCACATCAATAAGACTTATTGATGAACACAGTGAAAGGCAAGACAGGGTGACACATTGCAATACAAAAGAGGAATTACTTTTCCTGGTGAGAATATTGTGGGTACAGTTTGTAACAGTTTGACACTTTATTTTCTTTCATATTGTGCGAAGAGCTCACAGCTCAGATGGCTCCATTTCTGCCTGTGTCTTAGAAGTACACAATGGCCATATTTCACAAAGAGGATGCATCAACCAAGGAGAATCATAATTGAAAAATGATCTGATGGAACAATGATCATGCCTGGAAAGTGATATGACTCAATATTAGAAATATAATTACTTGATACACTTAAATAAAAAAAAGTGGGGGTTGGTACAAAGACAATGTCTGTATGTACTCTTTAAACATGCACAGTGCAATATACACAAGACTGAGCAGATATTAATAACTGGCATCTGTTATTTTGGCTGTACATACAGATACATGCGCCTTTCATTGAGCTGGGGATGTCAGTACTTTGTCTTCAGCAAATATATGAATAATTAACTCAAAGTCAATCTGCCTGATTTTCATGTTTTGATATGTTGCATCATTTCCAGCAGCTCTTATGCAGGAAGGGTCTCGGCACATTTTGAGAGACAGAAGCTTTGAGCATTGACAGAAACAGCCAGTCCCCAAAGGGAATTCAAAATGTGTGTCTACAGTTGGGGAACGTAACCAATTTCAATCACACTCAATAATGCATGTAGCAAATACATTCAGTATACTAGGATGCCAAACAACTGTCCCTGTGATGTTGACACACTTGGAATGTTCTATTAATTTATTCCTTGATGTAGTTTTAGTTTGGCAAAGACACAGGAATCATGTAGTTACATCCATGTATGTTTTGATGACACAACCACATGCTATTAGGTTATTTATCTGGAGATTGTTAAGCGCTGGAAATTGGGCGGTAATGGAAAGACGATATTTTATCAATCATCCAGTCTTGCATACTCCTATACATTAATTCCATCAGTGTTCTCTTGTGGACAAAGTTAAATCCCCAATGGGAAAGAAAACGTGTAGCAGACATGCTCATACTTTGGAGTAAAGCCCACGAGATCAGAGGCTTTCCATTTAATGATAAGCTCCAATAGAAATATTATCCTGTCCTCTGCCTCATCTTATTGACAGTGTGCTGGGGCTTCATCCTGTATTTAAGTATTTTCTAAACCAAATGAAGTACACATTCATGTGTGCAAACACTACATGGAATACACTGTATGTACTGTATTATCTTCTCTCGGCTATGTCACCACCAGCTTTGCAGTTTACATGTAAATGTCTTGGTAATCAAAATGTAAAGGATCCTAAATGGGATGCTTACTGTTCATTTAAAAATATGTAGCTAAGGATGTACTGTAGCTCCAGAGGACAATAGTGCCCAAGTTCTACAGTAAGTGCTGATGTGTAGCGTAACCGAACATAGCTGGAATAAGAAGCCCACAACTCTCCAGAAGGACCATTCTCTGGCCCCTGCTTCTCCTGGCTAGTAAATCTCACATTCTCCCTGTGCAGTTTCAGAATAGCTGAGGTAAATCACTGGTCTCATGATGCCTGTCTTGCACAGTGCAGCACAGCAGCCGAAAAGCTTAAACGTCTCTACCTTATTTCATGTATCAGCCGGGAACAGAACCTATTATTACCCTTTAGCTCGGAGGTGATAACATACAGTATACAGTATAATATTTAAGATATGATGAAAATGGTAGTGTCTGGAATCTAATTCAGTCCATTGAAATGTAACTATATAGTTATAGTGTGAGAGACCATGAATGGTTAAAAAGATTAGAGATCATGGAATCCCTCAACAGCAGCAATATGACAGGGATGTAAGAGATATAGCATGGGCTTCTCACAATGGGAAAACCACATGGGGGAAAAAGGTCATTGCAAATTGTGAAAACATAAGAGCAAACAATGACTCATTTCACAAAATAAAACCTGTCGAAAGTAATATAGCAGCAAATACACAGAGAACAAAGTAAAGAGTGCAACGGTGATGCAAGAGCAGAGCTGAAAATACATTACTTTTTTAGCCGTCAAGGGGAAAATGTGTAGACAGAAAGACAGACAATGACATCACTCAGGCTATTATAGTGTGGACTTACCTGTCTGGCAAGCACAAGCAGAGTGATGAAGAAGATAAAGAGGGAGATAGAGCCCATAGTCTTCAAGTCTTTGAGAACTCCTGGTCTTGAAGGGCAGAGGAAAAACGAAGAATGTGTTTGTGCATGGAGAAAGAAAAAAATACAGTAAACACAGATAAAAAGAGAAAGTAGAGTAAAAGTGTGGGTGAAAAAGACGAGTGAGGCATGTGTCACATGATTGGTTAGCAGAGCATTTGATCCACAGCTGTCACTTGGTTAAGATTGTCACTTCTGCTTTACAGTGACAAGAGCTAGTTTTCTTTCTGCAGTCAAGTGGCTGCGTGGCCATGCCGGGTGCGCTTTCAAGGAACAAGGAACAAGGAACGCTTTCAAAAGGCAATAAACAACGAGACAGTGTTAGCCATCTGCAAAGATTCAGCACTATCAATGCACTTCAAGCTCTCTGGTTTCCACCCTCATAACCCTGAACGTAGGACACCTGTTCAGGGCAGAATCAGGCAGCCAACCAGGACACATCTGATGTATGTCTATAGCATCCTGTGCATCCAAACACTCAAAACACTAAACATGCTGACAAAGAACCGAGGTGATGGTTAAACACACCTATTATACATTTAACATCTACAATAAAGCTTTCTTTAATAGCAGTGAAGTTTGAATTTAGGCTCTGTATGTGTGATAGGGCTCGACAGTGTTGCATCCTAATCTCTGCAAGCACATTTTGCATATTAATGGACTCTTACCCTTATCTAGGGCAGAGCTCGGCAGAGAACTGAGAACAAAATCAGCCTGCAATTTCTGCACTTGCCTGTTTCCTTATCCAACCAATTCTTTACAAAGAGTGAGTGGCAGAGAGTGAGGACAAACTGTTTTCACAAGAAGAAAGCATAAGGATGGAAACCTCATGGACAAAGATTGCTTACTGCTTACCTAATTGTTGCGTAATGAGAGCAGACTCATACAATATAACATCTACAAAGCAGTCACATGCACATGCTATGTAGGACTACAACACTAGATATTGCAAGATCATTTAGGATTGAGCTGTTTATTGAACTCAGGAACAGCATGCAGCATCTCATTAAAGCTCCTCCTGGCTACAGGGTTGCCAGTTCCCACACTGATGATGTGACTGTCAAGAGACTCGGTTGATAATGGATGTACTGGTTCATTTACGGAATACAAAAGGTCAATTTTCTTTCCGCAAAATGCCATGGCTTCATGTAGAGTGCATGTGTGAATAAATCAAGCACATGATTGGAAACTACCAACAGCAAGTCACCAGCTATTGTTCTGAAACCACTGTTATCTGGGTTCAGCTACACACTGATAGAGCTCAGGACATGTTCTAATGATGCGTGGGGTTAATCAGTGATTGATACGGTAGGATAATGAGCGCCTGATGGGCTACAGTAACGTTGGTTAGCCAACTGTGAGAGACACCAGTTCCTGCATTACATCAACATCTTGTTTCACCCACAGTCCTCATCTCCAGGGCATGTTGTCTCATCAACTACCAAATATATATCTATATGTCCTTTAAAAGAAAAAAACAGCCAAAGGGGCGTGTCACTGTGCATTTGATTGATATCATCTGGCAGACTGTCACTGCCACTGTCTAATTGGACTTTTTATATCTCTCATTACCCTGCCCTGAACCTGCTTAGTTTTAAAATGATACACCATTACAAACTGTTCTTTGTGTGTTGCATTTGTGTCCAAACACTCCGGGTTAGCGAACTTGGATTTTTTAACTCAATTAATTCAGCTAGACGAACATTACAATTATCCAGTGCACACTCTTAACGCATTTCTGACATCTCTTTGACCTTATATTCAATAAACCCCCCCACCCCCCCCTTCAACCGAAGCTGTGGTGAAAACACAGGTGACCTCACTGCAGGGTGAGTTCAGAATATTTGCATTTATGTAATACTTCATGGGTTGCTTTTTGGTTGAATCCATGGGCCAAAATCCAGAACCTTGTTGTAGCATAACACCTACAATATTTTGACCAGGGTAAATCAACAGTGCATGAAAAGCCTGAATACAGAAGGTAAAAGCCCCTGAAGGGACCGAGCAGTAGCATGCGAGCAGCCATCATTGATTTGCTGATGTACAGTCTACCATGTTTCCAAGCACCATCAACGGGGCCTTTGAGTAGAAATATAAGAGAAAATATTGGCATTGGGACAATTCTATCTGGATAGTTCCAACTCTTCCGGCCATCTAACTAAAAGAAGATTTTGAGGTGGGCATTTTCTCTTTATATTATGGTTATCTCCAACTTCCCTTTGTCTTCTCAGGCTTGATTCTCTTTGCATCTTTAAAAGCAATCTGGAACAGTTTCAGTTTGTCACCTACCTGTCCAGGCTTTCTGTCTTGTACAGAAATCTGCTATATTCATCCAGCAGAGAGGCATGTGTTTGTAGAATAATGACGTTGTAAACCACCACGGCTGTCAGCATGATAATCATCTTCAGCTCATAGTTTATCCTCAGGAATACAGAGCAAGAGATGAGGCCCAGAATGCAACTATAAATGAAATACTAGACAGACAGAAAACAAGAGAGATATATTGTTTTATTCATTCAATTTTTCCCAAATGATACTGAATAATTCATATAGAAATGATAAGTTTTACTTACAGGAAGGTAGAAGTTGTTTTTGTCTGTGTTGACCATGAGTTGTCCATTTGGGTAAAACAGTGTTTCATTGGATGAATTGTTTACAGGAACGCGGGGCAATGAATTGTCTTCCAAAAAGAACTACAGAAAGAAGGTCAACAGAAATAAAGCATTTGTTAAATCTTTGTTCAGGACAGAAAAATTGATGAAAAACCCCAAACAATCGACATGCAAATTAGAAAAAAACACTGTCCCTGTCTGCCTGCCTGCCTTGCACAGCAGCATGAGGAAAGACAGACTTGTGTACTTTGTACTAGCAGGAGCAAAATAGAGTCTTATAAGATAAGAGGTCAATAGAGACAACCATTCAATAATGTCCTTTAATGTGAACCTGCAGGATAAGATGAGGATTGGCTGCCCCACTGAGCAAAGCCAAGTTAATTTGGCTCATCCGCCCGGAGCGCCTGACCCGCGTCGGGCGCAAAACAAGATTATAATCTCTGGAATCGATTTGTGTGAAGGTCTAAACCGGCTCCTCACACCATGCTTAATCACGCAACTTCCCAACAAGCTTCAGGCTACTGTTTCACCTTTACTCGAGCCTTTTTTTCTCTCCATACCACTAAACCACATTTAGATCAATCCTGAAAATTGAGGCAGAAGGGTAAAGTAATACAATATTCTCTTATCACTACATGCAAATTGGAAAGCGTCTATTATGCAAAAAAGCCATATTGTTAATGTTTAAAAAAGGCATTTTATAACCTGCTTGGCAAAAGAAAACAATACAAATAAGACATGTTCCTGTAGTTGATTATGTGGAGAAATATTCAGCTACTTTCAGGCATAATAAACAAAACAAATGGAAAGCAAAAAGAACAATTCTACAGTAAAATGCTGGTGCATCCACAGCCTCTAACCATGATGAAAGACTTATTTCCACATTTGTTTGTATTGTTACAAGAATGAAAAATTAGAGTTGCTTCCATATTAATTTAAGTGTGTTTGATGAATATAAAACAAATGTAGACATCCCTGGTTTCTAAACTTCATTTAAGGCCAATTTATTGTATTTATTTGTGGGTCAACATTGCATTCCTTTGGCTTCTAATTACACTGCAGTTACTAATAAGGAGGCTGCCATCTGACAGATTGTGATACTTTGTTCTTAGTAAAGCCTAATTGGTGTTCGTTCTGCATAAATGGAGTACCTACAGACAATAGCTTACCATGTTGAAGACCGCCATTATGAGTATCAGAGCTGTGGTTGTCATGGTGAGAGTGATACGAGGCCATGGCTTGTCGGCAATAATGACTGATGACCTCAGCAGCCACATCCAAGAGGTAGAGGAGCTTTTACTGCAGTGCTGTGGACACACACACACACACACACACACACACACACACACACACACACACACACACACACACACACACACACACACACACACACACACACACACACACACACACACACACACACGAGTGCATGAGTCCAAGTGGAAGTGAGCCGGGATATTAAAGGTCACACACAGGAGAAGCACCAAGGAACACACGTCGATGTGAACTAATTAAAATAATTAAATAACACACATATCAGCAGACATGTGCAATAACAAATTAATTATTTCTGTTGAGTAAGGACAATTACCGTGCAATAAATTAAACAATACATAACAAGCTCACAGAGGGAAGCTTTTGTTGCTGATTAACTCCTAATTGCTTCAGCAGTCCAAATGGAAAATTCAGAAGGCAGACATTCATGAAAAGAGGGGGCCTATCAACCTAATGGTGCTTGCTGCAATCTAATTCAGAAAACATGCAATAACAGCGCTCAAAAATGACCACTTCAAGTGATTATATTATGTTTAAAATAATGTAAGCACGCCGTACCGTATGTTCAGTCTTCTACAAACCACTCAGATTTTCAGCAACAACAATGTTTTAACTTTCATTTGAACCAAAGCATTGCTGAAGGGGTTTTTAACTAGCTTCCTCCTCCTGCTTCACTATATTCAAATCATTAAACATTAAGAGCAGTATACTATGCAATCATGCTCTTCATTTTAACCAAGCAATATTACCCGACATTAGGATTTTAATATGTTTATATTGTGTTTATTACTGGGTTTTCATTGATGCAAGAGTACAATATTCCCATGCTTCAGCAAATGCTCTCTGCGCCTGTTACAGTCCATTACCTTCCCTCTTTGCAGCACTGCCTTCAGCTGAATGTGTTTGGTTGTGAGACAATGACAGTGAGAGCCCAAATCATTTGCGTGGTCATCTCAAAGCAATATCTGAGCATCGCTGGGGCTGAGTGGATGTGACATTTGAGTAGCTTGGGGATGTAAATTACAATACAATAAAGTAAGGATGGCAGAATGTGTTATGCACCAGCAGAACTACCGGAAATGTAGACCGAGTGGGGCACGTGTTGTTATGAAAACAAGGCACATGCAACGCAATTTTAAAACATCTGAATGAAAATTAAAGGCTAATTAAGAGACTCTGCTAGGGTTGATTTAGTTATAATGTTATAATGACCTGTTCTCATTCCTTACTCAGATGTTCAAATGGTACCAAAGATATATAGATAGGAATATATGTATAAAAAGGTGTTATTGGGATTTCAAATCTTGTGCTATAGCTAACAAGAATACAGAATCTGGTAGTTAACAGTCAAAATGTAACTGAAATATTGGGAATGTTGCATCGATAGAAAGCTTGTAGTAATATGCTATTTCGGAGATTAAGAAACAATTTTGTTGACGATCTCCTGACGACATAAGGCTGCAGCGAAATAACCCAATGCTCATGAAACTTTAGCGCCACATTGTGTCAAGGGAGATACATGCATATTGATTTTGCAGTGTAATGTTCCTATTCACAAAGGATCCACTGCCTACAGGCTGATTGTGGTTGATTACACAGGAGCCCTAAAGTAAGACAGAATAGGTGTCTGCACATTCCACAGTAGTAAGCAACGACACAGCATAAACAAAAGCGAAGACTCAGCAATGATAAATAAAGTACACAAAAGACAGCAGGAGTTGACTCAACATAAGCTATCAAGTGTTGCGTTTTGTTTCTGAGCTTTGGGCAACATCCACAGGGAGCACAGTTCAGAGCCGAGCAGCAGATTCACACTCCCACAGAACTGAGGATCAGACAGTGGGTGCAGTGGGGCGTGTAGGCCTGCGGCTTGTTAAGTTTTATAGCTTCTTTAATGTTTTAAAAGTCACGTCTCCCTTCTTTCTCCCCTCATTCTCTTTTCTTTTTTTTCTGGCCTTTTATTCATTGTTACTAGACTGTGATGGCTGCAGAAGAGAGCTGAAGGAGTGTTTGAAGCATGGTTTGATACAACTGCAGCGGCAATATCTACAGACATGGCTTTGATTTGAAAAGCTTCAGGGGCACATGCTGTAAACCCCAGAATGAAAGATTCAGTGGCTGGTGTGCTTGCTTAGTGGGGGAAAAATGACTCCAGTAGAAATATGAAGATGAAAAACTGCACTGTGACATGTCAGTAGTGAATTTATGCAGGTCTACCTTATCCAAGAAATAAAGGAATAATTCTTGCCTAAAACAGGTTCCAAAAGAGTGGTGCGCTCTGGCTCTCTAAAAATGGAGAGTACCTGTTACATGCACGGGGTCAGGATTCATTGCTGCCTCAATGTCACACATTACACTTGTGTAAACCTGAGGGGTACTCAGGCCAACAACAAGGGCACTTAATGGGCCATTAGGCTGACCGGAGCGGCACTTGGACCACTCATGTGCCTTTGGTATGACATAAGGACAAACATTAAGCACAGAAGTGAACCGTTAGAGATCGGGCATTTCCTGGTTAAGAGAGAGATTTAAAAGACACTTAAAGAACACTAGAGACGGGCAATGCTATAACAATGATGATTGAAGTAAATACATTTACTCACCAGGAAGTGTCCTATAAAACATATGAAGAGGATCAAGGACAGGATAATAAAAGCCATTCCAAAGGATATTCCCAAGACAATTGTCCTACAAACAAAAGAATGTCATTAAGTTCACTAAGTTCAGTTCAATGACAGATTTATGACATTGTACAAACTGTAATAAGCACTAGCCTTGGCTCAAATAATTGTATTAATACACAGAAATCTAAGCAAGGTGTAAATAAATACTTTACTATTATTATCATTATTATTGTGTCAACAGTCATTTTACTTCTGTAATAAAAACATACATACTTTGGAAGGACGAGAATCTGCACAATGAATATGCAGAAAAAGATCAAGCAGGCGCAGGTGACATAGTATTTGAATGCCGGCAAGGTTGTTGCTCTGTACTATAGAAGAAACAAAGTACAAGGTCAAGTTTCAACAAAAAGCCTTTAAAACTGATATCAAAGCTATTTCAAAAGCGTCTCAACTAGGCACTCAGACATCGCAAGTATCCTTGTAATTTACAAGATTTCAGGGTAAGCTAAGTGTAGGTAAATGTGTTGTTATTCTCTTTGAAATACTGCGGTATGTCCGGAGACGGGTGAATGATCCCGATCTGCTTATACTGCCTCTTACCTCCTTCTCCAAGGATTTGCTGTGAAAGAATAACGATATTCTTTGGATGTCCTCAGACTTGAGCCACTGCCTGCAAGCATAAACAAATTGTTTCAGTATCAGATAAAAAGAGAATACTGGCACCAAAATTGAAGTTTATATATAGAGAAATGTTGAGGCTATGTTGTGTCACCAGTTATGGTTTTATAAAACATTTGCACATACTTTACTTTTTTTACAAAGAAAAATAAATAAATAAATAATTATATTTTATTGAAATGACCCTTACTTTTGTGAGTTAATCCCGTCAAAGGTCCTGATCATCCTCTCATTAAGTTCCTCCTCAAAACGTTTCTTCTGAGACTTTGTTCTTTTGGGGATAAGAAGAAGAACGAGACAGAATATCCTTTAAGTTCACTTGATATTAGTCACACACATCAAAGCCTCGAGCAGCAGCCTAGTCTATTAAAACATCTTGTCTCTGTAACTTAATAGGATGAGCATAATCCTGCCAAAGAAAACTGTGCTGGAGCTGTAAAGTGAGCAGCTTGCCTTTCTGATCTCCTCTGGAAGTGATACTGGCCCATTGGCACATCCTAGACACAAAACAGAAGAAGAGGGACGTGTAACGCCACAGCTGAACCCCATCATCAATTAAATAAGGTGTGAGTGGCAAACATTACACACAGCGGTGTTGATCTTCCCGTTCTCATTAGTCATGCTGTCTCTGTGGTGCAGGTTGGCGAAGGGCTTGGCTGCTCCCCAGGACTCCAGGTAGCGGGTCATCCTGACGGAGGCCCTCATTTTGGCTCCGTCTACAGTGTTCCTGGGTCGGTACTGATACTGTGGGCTCCGACGCTCCACCTGTAGAAACGTGGGGTTAGTGTCATTTGAGTACATTTGATTCACTGTCCAATATTAATCTGCCTGAATGTAATGGATGTGCAAGGTACCTTTGGGTTGATGACAAAAAAAGTGATGACTCCATGTTCCTTTAGATAGGGGTCTCTTTCTTGCCCATCCCCATCTTCCACCTTATAGGATCCATTCAGGTGCTCTAGTGTCACTGAGGTGATGTGTACTCGCCTGGAAATGACCAAATCAATCAATGGATCGGTTTCTCATGAATATAAAGGAGAAATCTGGGTTTTTTGTGATGAAGTTAGTGTTTCACCAATCATTTTTGAGAATTGTACCAGAATAGTGAGGCAACCCAAATGGTAGCACATGATTTACTTCTGCTCCACTCACCCTGGAACACCTCCTGCTTCCATGTGATTAGCCAGCGTGACATCATGTGACCACACATCATACTGCCATTTCTGAAGTCCAATTACCCCACACAACACATTCCCAGAATGCACACCGACCCGCATGTTAATGTCCACCCCGGTGGCATCTCGCACTTTCCTGTCATGCAACAAAAAACAAGTCTTATTAGTGTTGAGTAACAGGTCACCCCCAACACCACATCTCTTGTTAGAAAAGAGGGGAGATTCCTCTCTCTATTAACTTTATGGTGTTCATTTCTTATTTCCCACAGTTAAACCATTCTTTTTGAGGTCTCATTCTCTCCATTTATTCTGTCACAGTCCACTCCCCTTCTCTCAGACGATGCCCAGAGGTGAAACAGGATCTCACACTTACCAGCAGACATTTGATGCAGCTAAATTGGCAATCAAGAAAAAGCCTCTACATCTGAGCTAATGGTTAGCAAGCACTTATCCTCAACACATAGAGGGACGGTTCAATACACGTCATTAAAAAAATCACTGTTTAAGAGCAAATCCGAACAATCTTTGAAAAAATATTAAGGTCAGAAGTAAAACCTTAAATTTCCAGGAGTTTAATGAGACTCTTGGGAGTCTTTAGTTCATGGCTGAGATCACATGAGCAGCAGTATCAAGGTGAATTCTTAGAACTGCATTCATCTTCATGTGGTTTGAGTGTAACATCACTAATTGTAAAGGTCTATGTTTTCAGATGAACTAAGATGTAATGTAAAGGAAAAAAGAACACTGTGGTTATTTAGCAGCACTGTTATGTAACTGGCACTTACTTAATGGCCTCACACATGTCCAGACCCATTTTCACACAGTTCTTAGCGTGGTTGGGCAGGGACTCTGGCAGGCCGGACACACAGTAGTAACAGTCGCCAAGGATTTTGATTCGCATACATTCATTTTCCTGCATAGACACAGGTGGAAAACAAGGTCAGATGAAGGTACCATGGACGCACATTTTTGATTTCATCTCATTATAACCCTTTGTTTGTTCTACATGCCTACGGTAGCTGCAATGTGTTCTGCTTCATTAATGTCTGTGTGAAAATATGTGAAAAATGTAATTCTCATTTTTTTTATATATCAGTAAGACAGAAAAGCAAAAAGAAACATAATTTAAGAGAGAAGCTTTTGCTCTATGATTGTGAGAGATTGCTGTCAAAACCTGATAATACATAAGTATTTGTTTTGGGATGCCTCCTATTGTTTTAGCACCCTCAGGTGTGCTAGGTCCAACAGCTGTGATTATGCATATTAAATAGCCATGTGCTAATGTTTGCCTGAGAAAATAAGGAACATTTAGTTTGAAAAAAATATATATACATAGAAAGAATAATAGAAGACTCATTGGCCGTAATCATCGGTGAGATATTTAAGCTTTTCTGTTCGTACAGGTATTTTCAGGAAAAATACATATTCTTCATTAAGCAATAAAATATGACAGCTGTTTTTATAACATTAAGGGTGTATTTTTACCTTTTACATGATGTGACAATAAATTACATATAGAGATATGTTTTATTTAGACTCGATTGAAGAAACTACATTTGCACTTATGATACATATGTTGATTATTGAAGAAGTTCAATAATTAAATGTTTACCTTGGCAATTTGATCAAATTTTCCAAACAGCTCATTCAGCATGTGCACCAGCTCTCCTGGGGAGCAGTCACTGGCCAGCCGTGTGAATCCAACTATATCCGCATACAGTATACTAGAGATGGGAAAAAATAATATACTGTGATACATGGGATGGTTGTGGCCAGAGATGGGGTCGTTACTCAAAAAAAGTATCCTCGGACCACACACTTCATGTCAAATTGTTCCTGTGGGGATTTCCCACAGTATTGAATGCATGTAAGTCGCTTTGGATAAAAGTGTCTAACAAGTGACATGTAATGTAATACTGTACAATAGTTACATCTCTCCTGGAAAAACATAGCTTTCACAACCATGAATATATATGTTGGCAGCTCAAATGCGGAATATGTATCTATGAACTCAGTCAAATATGTGTTTTTTAAGCACAAAGGTAAACCAAAACGAAAATACATGCCTGACGTTGGTGTGCCTCTGTACATAGAGGTTGTGAAAATTGTTCGTGTTTTCAATCTGGCCGAAGTTGGGGCCCTTTAGTCTCTGGATGATCTCAGCTTTCATCACACGGGCAATGTGAGCTGGCAGCAGGGACAACAAGAGACGCTCCTAAAGGAAAACAAAGAAGAAGAGAGAGTAGAAAATCAAGAAAAATAAGCAATTTATGAAAAATGATTATTATTTTGTAGAGAACAAAGCTTTGATTTCATCAACAGAAGTTTGAATATTATTATCAGGAACCTTGACTTGTCACTAAAAAGGTTTTCCATTTTCAGCAAATTAAAATGAAATTGAATCATTCCTAATTTCTTTCTGAAGGATATACTTTTGACACCAAAAGGAGACAAAAGCATGTCATAATTATGTCACCTGTCTCCATTCAAGCTTCAAGTGAAGGTTAATTCAGCTCTACGGTGTGCCAGCTTGACTTTCTGTGACTCAAATTAATCATCAATGTAAAAAAAACGGTTTTACAGTGAGCACTCTTTGACAGCTTTTGTTTGGTCGAGGCCTAACCATCCCTCCCTGTTTTCTCTGAAGCTACTGTAAGTATAACTCTTACTTAACCGGCCCAGTAGTTGGCAAATAAAACTCCTCTTAGGGTAAGAAGTTCAGGTTGTAGAAAACACCTGATTAAGAAAATTTCACCTCCAACTCCAGCATGTTTTCTGCCCCATTGACTGTCTCTCTGCACCGTACTGAGGCTCAGAGGGTTCTGCGTGAAGGAGAGGACAACAGTGGCGGCTTACTAACACTGCCAGGGCTTTGGGTTTATTATGATGAATTCACATAGTCCCCCTTGGACCACTCACAAAGAAAATGTATGCACTGACTGTACTGCGGGGCACTTTGGATAAAAGCATGCAGCAAACAGCATATATTATGAGCACCCGAGAAAAATCATTTCAGCACAGTTACTACCATCTGTCACACGCAGCCGTAGCACTCCAGGGCTTCTGTGAAAAAAAAGCTCCACCCACAGCATTTTGAGCTTCACCCATGGTGGTTGTTACAACACAAGCTGGATTCACCATAGGGATAACCAGCTCCACCCCAACAGCAGCTGGCTTCCCACTCATCTGACTGAACCCAAAAGCTACAACTGTGGCAGCTGTGATAGAAATCTAGTTACATCGCAGGCTCCCACTGCACTAAACCTTAATCAAAACCTTGCTAATTTCTCACAACGTTCCAATGCTGTTATTTTACTAACTTTCTCCAACTTTACACTAAGCATGTTTGGCAAAGCACGAAGGCAACAAAACCGACAAATAAGCACTGCTGCTGGCTGGCTTTGTGTCTTAAATACAGGTTAGCAAAGATATTTATTTGAAAAAGGAATTCAACAGATTTACAGTATGTGGGAATACAGAAATTTCGAGGACCAACACAAGTGTTACTTTGTATTTATCAATAACGTACAGCAGAAAAAAGAAAGTATTAACCTGTTAAGCCCTGAGCCTGTTTTTCAGGTTTCAGGCTTGAAAATGACATTCCCAGAACAAATGACATATCTTCACTTCTAAAAGGGGTAAATGGTAACACTTTATATTAAGGTACACAAATTAACCATCAACTAGTTGTTAATCAACATGCATATTAGCAATATATTGGCTCTTTATTAGTCATTATAAAACACTTATTAATGCCTTATTCTACATGACCATATTCTACAAGTAATAAGCCATTAGTTGAGAGTTTTTCCTCAATAACCCTCTAATTAGTGCTTATTTTTGCAAGTAAGGAAGTTGTTGTACATGAGTTTTGGTCTTAATATGCGCTGCTCAATATGGGCCTAATAAGGCAGTAGTACCACAAGAATAGTAATTCTCCCATAATAACACTTAACAAATATGATCTATTCTTATGTAACAAGACATTAAACTATAAGTATTAATTATGTCTAAATAACAGCAAATGTGGCACATTTCTGCAGGCACAGCAAGAAGATACAGGGTAAACTATTAATCTCAAGCTTTATTTTGACTCAGAAAGTACTGAAGGAGGACACAGTGCAAGTATCACCATGTACTCTAGATGTAGTACTGATCTCCAAGTTCTGTGAAGTTTTTTAGTTTTCATCTGCTTTCCAATGTGTTGTCACACAGACAGTGCGGTCGTCATCATCCTCATAATAATCATTACCCTCAGTGCCGCAGTCTCCTCATTCATCTTAGATAATCTATTCTCTATTCGTGTACATTTCATTCCACAGTCATCATTGTAATTAACACTATCAGCAACACCAGAAACCCACACTGCTACATTCACTCAGTCACTCCCTGTCTTTCTGACTTTCACACGCTCGCTGGTTATCAACACTTGTGAACATCTTTACCTGTTGTCTCTTCTCAAACTCCAGTTTAATTGGCGACTTGATGCAGTTGCAGGTGTCCTGGTAAGTCTGTTGAAGTGCCAACTCCATCAGATGCTTGTGGTACGCCCCCGCCATGTTGCCACACATGAAAATGATAATGTTGGCCAAAATCTGTACAGGAAGAGACATAGCATAGAGCTGTGAATAGGAATACATCCAACGTTAATTTCTGTTGGTACTTTATCTATTGTACATAAACAAATACTGCTTTGGTTATTACGTTTTAAGCAACCGAGACCTTAGCTCAAGGATCAGGTAATAAGAAAAGCTGTTTGCTTGTGTCCCAATATCATTACTGTACAGTGCTTTACTGGAGGTAGGAAATGTGTTTTTATGACAAAGGCTTAAGCAAAACAGTAGTGTTTCCATGACATATATTTTTCCGAGATCCTGCAGTGATATAAACATGAACCGCAGTTCAACAGCACCTCATACCTAAGATAAATGCAGTACAATGGTAATATAGAGGAAATAAATGTGTTTGACCTCTATTGAGCTCCCTGCTTGTTTATTTCATAAAAATGCCATCATGTATTGCCTCCATCAGCTTTACTACAGCTTGATCAATCCTCCCTCTACCCTGCTGAATAAATAAATTAAAAAATAAGAAACCCAACCATAAATAAACTCAGTTAATAAGGATGTGTTCACACCTCTTGTGCATATAAATAGACTTTCCCTTGAGTTCATGTTTTACCATACACAAGGTCTGTCTGTTTCTTAATTACTGTTATTAGGACAACAACACACAGGCTGTACATGTCAATGGCATGGCTGCTACCTGTTGTTAAGTATCTGCTTAAATGTATCTTTTGTATTAAGTAGTTTTACTAATGAGTAGCCGACATCTGTTCACACAATGTGATACACCTTTGTCTAATTCCCGTTAGTTAATATCTAGAACCGATGTATTCAATCGGAAACTCATTAATAAGATGAAATAAGGGAAAGCCGTGTTAAACTGAAACACAGAAACATATATAGTTTAATAGTTGCTGATGGCCATAAATCCTCTCTATCAAAAAGACACTTATATCTCCCCATTTGGTACTTCCACTTTTTTAATACTAACTCTAACCAAACCTAACCCTAACCCTTAACACGTTTTTAATACAACAAATACTTAAACACAACCTCATTGCATTTAAAAAACACTCTAGTACCTACAGTATTTTCTTGCTCAGTTGCTCTATTGTTATATTAAAACAGATGAAGGCAAGCTCTGAAAGGAAAGCTCAGTTTTGATATTTCCTAAGACGAGATTTTAACTAGAGGGAGACCATCCTTTTGATTTTTGATTTTCCGACACACCTTCAGGCCAAACCGAGCATTTCCTTCACCGTTTTAAAATGTTTGAATATTGGCAAGGATGTCTCTTTCCTTCAACAATTTTGTTTTCCTCTGTGTGCATGGCATCATAGTCTCACAGGGCCAGAAGCATTGCTGCACACACTCAGGCTTGTATTCTCATTGTCAGAAATGACTCTTCGATCAACAGATAAAAAGATAATCATTGATGTATTCATCATGGCACATACTGTATGTGATACTTTCATGCAATGTACGCTCTGTTGTATCCAGTGCTTATCCACACGAAACGCTTAAATAGAAAGCGCTGATGTCCAAGGACAATCATAAAGATAACAGCAATTGGATTGCCTCTTCCCCCCTCCATATATCAATCTTAACAGCAGAGATACAAAACAACCAACTGTTGAATATGACTCAAAAGGGCCAACGCTTACTCCATTCAAAGCTCCGTACCATACCTATAGAGTACAACTTGTCATCCAAATTGTGATCTGTGATAGAAGCAGACCATTATGTATATTTTCATTTCAATCCAGTGCTTTATTTTTTTTCACATTCCATGGCTGCACAACACAGGAGACTCAATTAGAGCAACTCTTATGATGGGATGTGCTCCAGTGATGATAGGTGAATGTATAAAGACCCAGGAGCCCTAACATCCTCCAGCTCAATATCTTTGCAATTTAAAGCAAATGGACAATTTAATGGTTCTCTGCCAACGCACCCTTAAAAAATATGATTTTCTACCATTCCTTTTTACTGGTTCCCATTCTCTGTGTTT
Organism: Notothenia coriiceps; assembly: GCF_000735185.1. NCBI lineage: Eukaryota > Metazoa > Chordata > Actinopteri > Perciformes > Nototheniidae > Notothenia > Notothenia coriiceps. Next base: position 62,890 of record NW_011352782.1, read on the forward strand.
CTCCTGCCTTGTCTGATTCTAACAATTTCCCTTTCAATTGCAGTTGCTGTGGTTTTCCAGCATAATGGTGACCTTGGTGTCACATTGACCCCTGGCACATTTACATTACAGCACTGGAAGAATAAGCCTGTGACCTTTTGCACAAAGAATAAACAGTTCATGTCAGTTATTTCAGTATTTTAAAAAAAAAACTGCCCATGTTATGTTTTTCTTTATAGCACACCAATCTTTATGGGAATTGTTAATTTCATAGTTCATCTACTATTATCTCAACGACTGCAGACAACCAGGGTAGTTGATATTTATGTTAAAACATGCTATTATATGGTTGCAAAATGTGTCTTTCCAATGCACAAGCAGTGCCATTGCTAAGATTATTTCCTTTAACAGTTAAGAAATTACACTTCCCACTTTTAATTACAAGAAAATATTACTCTTTACCACAATTGAATATAAAACAATGCAAAACCAATAAAAGCAATAATTATAATAATGTAAATAAAATATAACCATAGGTACAGATACACTTCTGCTGAGAAGACAGGATCTGTAAAGTATGATGACACTCATGCTGCCCTGAAATGTATTTCAGATGAATGTGATAAGCACTGTTAATCTCTCCTTTATGTTGACAAAAGAAGACATGAGGGGCTGAGGTTGTGAGCGTGTCAGGTCTGCTGGCTGGATTTATGTTCAAATCAATGAATATGTTTGAAGAGACGTTCCTCCTGCTGCCCACTGAGTTTATTATCTCCTGTGTGCATTTCCAACACTAAAGGTTATTTTCTCCAAATTAAAGGCATTACATTTATAAGCCTGGCTAGGTTCGGAAGTGTTTATTTTCCATATAAAGTGTGACGAAGTTAGTGCTATTAAAAAGTGGTCAGAGCACAGGGGGCGAGAGTACTGAATGACTGAATGCAGGCACAAGAAGACGGACTGCGGTCTTTGTACGCGGTTTTTCAAAAGCACATTATATTGTATAAGATATTTTATAATCAAATTTAAAATAACCTGAAAGCCTTCTCATATTAAATTGAAAATCCATCCTACTGCTGAGTCATTCTCTCTTGTGAGTCTGTTTATTATATAAATGAGATGCACTGGAAAACCCAAAACATCAGCAAGGAGGGAAAGGGAATGTCTCTATTGGAGTAAGGCTGTAAAAACTCAGTTAATACGCAATAACATTCAAATTCTGTGTGAATTGTTGGACAAACTCCTCATCAAGTGTTGCAAAGTTTTTCGGCTGTTCAAATGATTACACCCTGGTACACCGTGGAGAGGTGGGTGTTGCTCTATTAGCTGACATCTGTTAGACAAGACACTGACAGTGATCCAGGCCATCTCAAAGGTCATCTGCTTAAATCAGCCGGCTGTGTGAATCATCTGTACCTCACTGGTACCCAATTACAGATAACGGTGGGGTTAGGTGAGGAGGGCCCGTAAAGGGCGTTGTGCCCCAATCATGAATTCTAAATCAGAGAGCAAAGCCCTACATCGCGGATACTCTTTGCTGGTCTGGGAAAATGGCCCATATCGGGATTCTTCTGTGCCTGTTAACTGTTTTGGACTATGAGAAGATCTCTAGTCATTCTGAGAAGTCTACTGGATTCAGGTCTGTTCTGCCACCCGCAGTGGGCATCCCCTGCAAAAGTTCGGATTTGTTACACAAACAACTACCGGTTGCCTTGTCACAGACAATCTGCTCGACAAAATATGTTTGTCTTTTTTGTTTTCCTGCGATGGTGGTTCTTCAGGACTGCTTCTTAAGCTCAAATCACACTCTCGCAGACTTTTCCGGTGATTCTAAAGTAGATGACAATGTATGTGTGTCGATTAAGAGGAAAAGATGCCTGTTTTTTTTGTTGCTATTACTGTCAGGAAATGTACAACCTAACCCTGGTCCGCCCAGTAGTAGTAGTCAGATCGCTACTCCTGCTGATTTTAAAGCTAGGTCTGGGTTGGGTTTCATCCATTTGAATGTGCGCAGTCTGTTAGGTAAACTAGATTTTGTCCGCATTTGGGCAAGCTCGACTGACGCTGACGTCATTGTTTTGTCAGAAACATGGCTAAATAAATCTATTTTGGCCTCTGACATTGCCTTAAATGGTTATAAAATGTGTATCGTTCCGACCGGCCTAATAAAGGTGGTGGCGTTGCCATTTATGTTAAGAATAAGTTCAGAGTATCCACATTATTTTCCAAATCTATAAGTAAGCTACGGGGCCCTGGAGGGTTCATAGAGAGAAAAATAAATAAAACGAGGTCACTCTTTATTAACTGGTGCACACGCTTTATTAACTCGTGCGAACGAGAAAGTAAAACGTGGCCACGTTTTATTTATTTTTCTCTCTATGAACCCTCCAGGGCTCGTTGTAGCAATTCAAATGTTTTGCCTTAAATATAGAAGTGGCAAAGGGGCAACAGGTCACGGTGGTGGCCTGTTACAGACCCCCCTCAGCTGTCAAGGACTCCTTGTCTTCGCTAGCAAATCTTTTATCGCAACTAGACTACAAGGAAATAGTGCTACTTGGTGATTTTAACTGAGACTGGTTAACTGCAGTATCAGAGGATTTTAAAAACCTTTGTATCTCTTTGAATGTTACTCAGATTGTTGACAGTCCTACTCGCCCTAACAACAACAGTCCCCTAATAAATCCTCCCTAATTGATCTCATTCTAACTAATGTTCCCTATAAATACTCATCTGTGGGAGTATTTGCGAATGATGTGAGTGACCACTGTGTTGGAGCCACAATTAGGGACACTAAGGTCCAAAAGGTTTAACCTCGTAGTATTATTAAGAGAGACATAAAGCATTTTGTGGAGCAGGGTTTTGTTCATGATCTGTTTGGGTTTGATTGGGGAAAAATCGATCTGTGTGCTGATGTAGAAACTGCATGGTCTTATTTTTATCTTGGTTTTATGGAAATCATTGATAGACATGATAGACATGCACCCCTGCGTAAATTTAGAGTAAAGGGACGAGACAATCCTTGGTTTTCTGCTGAACTGTCTAGTCTCCTACATGACAGAAACAAGGCCTGGGCAAAGGCTAGGCAATCAGGCTCAGAGTTAGAATGGCTGCGTTTTAGGCAGCTAAGGAATAGCTTCACTTCACATGTCAAAAGTGCTAAGTCGAAGTACTATTTGTCAGTTACCACAGAAAACCTAAATAATCCGAGGAAATGTTGGAAAGCCATAAAATCGATATCCACCGGTTGAGATCCGTAATGCGCTAACCTCCTTGCCTTAGCACGCCATACNAATCAAAAGTGCTAAGTCTAAGTATTATCTGTCAGTTACCACAAAGAACCTGAATAATCCTAGAAAATTCTGGAAAACCATTAAATCAATATCCACCGGTGAAATCCGTAATGAGCTACCTCCTTGCCTTAGCACGCCATCTGGCACTATATCGGATAGGGCTTCTATGTTAAATTGTTTTAATAGGCATTTTGTGTCCTGTGGCTCTCTGTTTGATACTGTTACGGCCCGTCCACACGGCGACGTGCGTTGAAGCTTCAATGCGTCGCTCGCGTCGCTCGCTTCAAAAGTTGAGCAATGTTCAACTTTTGAAGCTTCGACGGAAGCGTCAGCCAATCAAATCATATACCAGTACAAGCTCTAGCCAATCAAACCACATGCCCTTGTGTCCGGGGCGGGAGATTCATGTGATTGGTTGTTGGTCGAGTTTCAGACACGCCCGCCGGCAAGCTTCAACGCACGCCGCCGTGTAGACGCTGCGTTACTAACTCTGCTACTGTGAACACCACAGTCCGTGACTCTGAAAAACGTGTTTTGGAAAACCCCTTCAGTTTTTCTCCTTTTACTATTGAAGCTGTTCATGAAGGCTTAACCAAGTTAGATCCTAAGAAACCGGCTGGTCCGGACAACGTAGAACCTTTCTTTTTAAGGATAGCTGCAGATTTTATTGCACCACCTCTTACTACTCTTTTTAACCTCTCCCTCAGCACGAAGACAATTCCAAAAGTATGGAAGTCGGCTTATGTCCTGCCTTTACTAAAAGGAGGGGAGGCCACTTTATTAAATAATTATAGGCCCATCTCTAAATTGTCAGTTCTGGCTAAGGTTCTTGAAAGCCTAGTGAGTGAACAAGTAAAGGAGCTTTTATGTAAAAATGACATCCTATGTAAACATCAGTCAGGCTTCAGAAAGCAACATAGCACCATCACTGCGACAATGAAAGTGGTGAATGATATTACGAGTATCTTAGACAAAAAGCAGAGTGGTGCAGCTCTGTTTATTGATTTTTCCAAAGCGTTCGATACCGTCGATCATCGCATCTTGAAGCAGAGGCTACTCAGTATTGGCATATCCAGCCATGCAGTAGCTTGTGAACTACCTCTCTGAAAGGTCCCAACGTGTTCATTTTGATGAGCTCTCTTCTGACACGGACAGCTTTGCATATTGTTACTGCGCAAGGAAAAATACTTGAAGTGGTTACCTGTTATAAATACCTAGGTATCTGGCTTGATTGTCTCACTTTTAAACTTCAGGTCAATAATCTGCATAAAATCTGAGGGTTAGGCTAGGTTTCTTTTCCAGAAACAAGTCCTGTTTCTCGCTTGAGGCCAGGAAAAGGCTAGTCACTGTGACCTTTTTACCTGTGCTGGACTATGGGGATCTGATCTATATGAATGCACCTGCCCATCACCTGATCAAGTTAGATGCCGCCTATCACAGTGCTCTGAGATGTGTTACTAACTGTAAAGTACTTACTCATCACTGTACCCTGTATGCCAGGGCAGGTCTGCCTTCACTTACTGTTCGGAGGCTGAGTCATTTACCAATGACTCAGCCTCCGAACAGTAAGTGAAGGCAGACCTGCCCTGGCATACAGGGTACAGTGATGAGTAAGTACTTTACAGTTAGTAACACATCTCAGAGCNATAAATGTGTTTGTAACTCTTGTTGTACAGCAGTATCCAGCTTCAAATAATTCTGAGCTTATTTGTATAATGGTGCTTTACCTGAACTTTTTTTCCGTGACTTTTAATTAAGGCTGTTAAATTACAGTTTCCACAAATCCAAAACCCCACTGGCATTGGTACCGCTCAAAATTTATTGGAGGTTAGCTGTTGATCTGGAAAACGCAATTTTTACCTAATCCTTCCTTCATGTATTCTCGTTGGTTTCAGGCAACCCTATGTCACTCGTCCTCTTTCACAGTTTGAGTTTTAGACGTAGGAAACATTTGTGGTCCTTCAGGTTCCTCAGGTAGGAGAAACTTCTTCCCGCACTTGTCGCAAATGAAACTGTTCTCCCGGGTTGGTGTTTGCTGCGGTGTGCTTTCAGGCTATTTCCCTGGTTGAAGCTGCGGGCCCATGTGTCGCAGCAGAACGGTTTCTCCCGGTGTGGATGCGCTGGTGTCTGTTCAGGTTTCCTGTGTTGCTAAAACACTTCCCACATGTGTCGCAGCTGAACGGCTTTCTCTCCTGGTGGGACGAACTTTGGAAAAGAAGATACATTCGAAAGACTGTTATAATTCTTGCATATGTAGATTTACAATTGTGAAATCGATGAATAAAGATTTACATCAAATCAGGCGTGCTTCGATGCAGAAGACATGTTTCTTCATTCTGAAACTAACCTAAATGTTGGCTTCGTTACAAGTGTTCGGGATCATATCAGCAGAATTCTCTGGGTCGTCATGTCACCTGCTCAATGAGGATGTCCTTTTCGTCCTGTTTTCTACGGGACATTTCGTCTGACTAACTAACTATTACCACCATCCCTAAAGGAAAGGATTCCCACACTAGATGTCAATTCGGTGGTCATACAATAAAGCCAACAACCAAACACTTCATTTGTCAGCCGTTCAGAACATTACACAGGATCACGAAAACTGACAAAACATTGTCGTTTCACACTGTCAAAATGATGATGTTATCAGACATGCTGTTCTATGACATACATTACAAGATATAGGTTTGACCCTGATGCTGGTTGTGTAAACGCTTAGAGTTGTATACAACCAACAGTCAGGGTCAAATGGGCAACAGGAATGGTGTGTTGCATCTGTAAGTACCCAGAAAGGCAGAGGTCGGCGCTGCGGTTTTTTCTATTTCATCTACAACACTGAGGTCTGTTGGCGCTCCTATTTTTATTTCTCACAACACACAGACAACTTAATCCTTCAACTTTAAAAGCTTTAAAAAAAATCTTGAACTAAATCTTGTTTTTAGCAAAGGATTCCCACTTTTTGTTAGACTCCTCAAACAGAAATGTTGCTACTACAGTCATCTATACTATCATGATATATTGACCTGTATACTATAGTCATATATAATAAATATATATATAATAATTATATATCTTATATATTTATATAGTATTACTTTATATATATATCGGCACATTATTATAGTGTGTGTGGGAGAGAAACTCCCTCTGGAGGAAACACAGGGATTTTATCCTTTGGATACCCTTTACATGCACAAAAACCTATAGAACATATGCACTACAGGAGAGGGAAAACCCAAAAAGCATAAAATGGCCCCTTTAGGAGCATCTTCACTCTACTTGGAACAATAGCTAATGCAGACCCACCTGATGTGATTTAAGGCTGCTGTGCTGTGTGAACATGCGTCCGCAGATGTCGCAGGAGAAGGGCTTCTCCCCGCTGTGCGTCTTCAGGTGAATCTTCAGGTAACTGGACGACTTGAAGCTCTTCCCACAGAGCCCGCAGCTGTGCGGCCGGTCCACCGTGTGGTGCTGCTGGTGAGAGCGCAGGTCTGTGATGGAGCTGAGCCGCCGGCCACAGATCACACACGTACAGGGGATGGTGGCCGCGTGGGTCTGGAGGTGTTTCCGGAGCGAGTCCACGCAGGTCACCGTGGTGCTGCACGCCACGCAGGCCAGAGACCTCTCCCTGGAGCCTGGGTGGGAGGTCTTCTGGTGCATCTTCAGGGCACTCTTCTGGATGAAACACTTGCCGCAGGTCTCACAGCTGAAGGGGCGCTCCCCGGTGTGGATCCGCTGATGGCCCTTCAGAGTGTCCGCCTGGTTGAAGCTCTTGCCACAAGTCTCACACCTGAAGGGCTTTTCCCCTGTGTGGATGCGCAGATGGCGCTGCAGGTTTCCTTGGATGGTGAAGCTTTTGTTGCAGTACTGGCAGTTGTAGGCCCGCTCCCCCGTGTGTACCATCTGATGCATCTTCAGGCCGTGTGCTCGGTAGAAGCTCTTCCCGCACTGCTCACAGCAGAACGGCCGGACCTCGGCGTGCAGGCGCTGGTGGTTCCTCAGCAGCTGCTTCAGAGTGAAGCCCTTCCCACAAACATCACAGGTGTGTGGTCTCTCACCTGTAGATGGATAAGATTAACAGAATATGACATTGTCAAAGGTTATATGTTTTCTAATAGACATTTTTATTAAAACACAATTATCCCTGGTCAGCATCTCTAGTGAGTTGTAGCCCCTCTAGCTCATTGTTTCGGATTTATGACCCTATACTGTATGGTTTTGTCTCATCTCACTCATTGACCCCCATTTTGATAAACCAGATCAATGGCATAGAAAAAGTGAAACCTTTAGTGCTAGTGAAAATTGAACATATTTATATGTGGGTCAGCAACTGAACTCAAAATGAATCCTTATATCACTGTGTCTGGTAAATACGTTTCCTATGTGTGTTAATGTGGATATTCCTCATCAAATCTTTATAAGGCATTATTATTTTCAGTATAACAACCATAGACTATAAAAAATATATTGGAAGTAGTCACCGTGACATCACACATTAGTGTGGTAACTACAGTTTGGAAGCCTCTAGTTTGGCCTTTTAGCAGTCGCCATATTGTTTTTTTGGAACCAGACAAAAGAGAATGTTGATGAAGATATTTTTAGGCAACAAACATAGTTTACCTTTCATTAACTGAAAACAAATCTTGTTTTTGTCTTTAAACTTTGAGCTTTTCACAACACCAGGACACTGAAGCAGCAACCTGTCAATCACAACATAGCCCTAAAGCAGGGGTGTCCAAACCACGGCCCGGGGGCCAACTGTGGCAATTCTAAAAGCATAATGGAATATGGCCCACACAAGAAACCTGTGCTTTTCCTTTATTGTACTTCTTAAATATAAATGTAAACTGATTTTAAGCAGTATAATTAATGTGTCAATTAGTACACTTTCAAATAAATGTACAAACAAATCTTAGTTGATAATAAAAAGCCCAATTACTTATTTGCCTAACAAGCTGGAAATATACCCTTGATATTTCCCCTTATTGTCCGGGCTGTGAAGGAAGACTGAGAATCACAGCTTGTACTGGCTTCTGTTTTAAGGGATGAGCTGCCAACACTTTCAGTAACAAAGTCAATGAAACCCTATGGAGAGCTGTGATGGAGGCTGTTTTTTTTCTTAAAGCATGTTCAAATATAAAGCATAATGTACCTACATTTAATTGATTTTGCTTACTTATTACTTAACTTATGAGGCAATATAGCTCGGCGACTGTGGCTGCGAGGGATTGCAGTCGTCTTTCAACCAGAAGGTCGTGGGTTCGATCCCAGCCCATGCAGTCAACATATCGATGTATCCTTGGGCAAGATACTTAACCCTGAGTTGCTCCCGATGGTATGGCCAACGGTGTCTGAATGTGTGTGAATGTTAGTTCCTAGAGTTAGGTACACTGCTCTGTATTAATGGGTGTGTATGGGTAAACGACATGTAGTATGTAAAGCGCTTTGAGGGGTCTTAAAGACTGGATAAAGCGCTATATAAGTACAGTCCATTTACTTCTAGTGAGGGGCCCAGCCCTTCGTAGGTTTTTCTGTATGTGGCCCTCAGTGAAAAAAGTTTGGACACCACTTCCATAAAGCTTCCAGCCTAGTTTACTCTAAATGGGACTATAATTTACAAAATGACCATCATGCTGTTATGAAAACTTGTAAACCAGCAGTTGAGACCATAAACTGATTGGTAAATGTTTACAAAGTAAAGTAATACATGATGTCAGAAGTTGGCTCCCTGCTGCTCGTTTGAAAGAATGCAGGTTTAAGGCGTTTCTGCACTGGCTGTTCTTCTCAGACCTGTCCATCAGCTCGGTACCTCACTCACCTGTATGAAGCAGCATGTGAGCGTTGAGGCTCCGCTGGAAGGAGAAGCCTCTGCCACACTGAGAGCAGCAGAAAGGCTTCTCTGCGTTGGTCCCGTGCGCAGCCTGGTGGGCCTTCAGGTGCAGCAGCTTGGTGAACGTCTTCCTGCAGAGTCTGCAGCTCAGAGGCTGCTGGTTCTGGTTCTCCTTCTTCGCTCTACCTCGTAGGGACTTTGGCTTAACAACACGTCTAGGTCTGGTAGTTAATCCTGGGTCACCGTCATCTGGATCGTCTGGCTCCATCTAACAGAAGAAATTAAGAAATTCTTGATTCATTGCCTCTAAACTCACTGTTGCTTTACTGTTTTTGGTGGTAAGCTCCATTAAGAGGTGTAGTTCATTATATTCTCAATATAAACTGCTACCCACACTACATTAACAGTAGGGGCAATTCAAAGTCCATTCATCATTTCGAAATAGATGGAATATGTGTGTATATGAAGTCATTTACTTTATAAAGGGGAAAACGACATGTCAAAATTCTGAGAAGACAAAAAAAATCTCCAAACAGAAAATAAAACATTAAATGAATGAAGGATTTGTAAAAGCACCTGGTAGTCTGGGTCGTCGTCATTGTCCTGGCCCGGCTCTTCTCTGTACTGACCGGAGTCAGAGGACGCCTGGTCGGCCAACGCGTCCAGTCCTTCCTCCTTTATTATCACTGGTTGGACACTGTCCTGAAAGGAGAGAATGTGGACATGAGTCAAAAGATGGTGTCTGGGTAACTTACAATAAACATACACAATACACATAATTAGTTTAGTTTAGTTTATTTGTTTATAGTGTCGTGTACAGTCCCCATTGATCAACTCTCACAAAAAAACAGTAAATGGGGCAGCTTTAGCCAACATTGCTCATTTCCAGCTGTTGTCCCCAGCCAGATGATAATAGACACCCTTAAAATCACAATATATAAACAGAATTACTTATCAAAAAAGGATGAAAGGCGAAAGAATAAAAGAGAACAATAAACAACACACGTTACAACATACAGTACATGTCACATATAGCACATCACAATCACACAACAGGGGGGCAACATCCATGATCACAACATGTAACACAACATGTAACACACGCCATATCCAGCACAGACTAGTGTGTGCAGGCAGGGGCGCCGTAAGGGGGTGAAAAGTTAGGACGATTCTAAGGCCCCTGACTGACAGGGGCCCAAACTATTTTAGAACATTAAGAAAAAAATGTTTAAGTAACCAATGTGATATCTTTTCATGGGGCCCAAAATCGCTGGCGGCGCCCCTGTGTGCAGGTGTAGTTCTCAGTGAACCATGTTTTTAAGTGAGCTGTAAATGTGGTATATGAATGTATGTCTTTGATTTGAGTGGTTAGAGAGTTCCAGCTTTGTATTGCTCTGACCGAGAATGGTGACTGACCAAAAGTACCCTTCCTGAATGGGACTGAAAGGTCGCCCGTGTGGAGCTTGTGGTGGTCAGTCTGATGTTGTTACGTTACGCAGGATTTTGTACACCAGGAAGATGTTCTTATATTTTATTAAATCTTCCCAACTCAGGATGTTACACTTGTTGAGGATGGCACAGTGATGGGAGCGGTTAGGTTTCTGGTCCAGTACTTTGAGGGTTTGTTTGTACAGGGTTGCTAGTGGCTTCAGTGTGGAGCTGTTAGTTTGCCCCCAGCTTGTGAGTACATTATGTAACGAATGTGACATGATCATGGCATTCATGTATCATTTGGCAGAATTAAACATTGTGTTCTTATTATCAAATTGCTAGCTAAAACTTTACGCTTTGGGTCACTTTCTTGACTTGTATTTCGAATTTGCTGGATTAGAGTCTATAACGATTCCAGTACGTGAACCTGCGGCACAATATCAATATTTCCCTGAGATGCTCTATAGATTGACACAATGTGCATTTTTCTTTTGAAAAAATCCCACTGTTTGTTGACATTAAGGCTGAAGACGGAGCCGGTGGTACCCCAGCGTAGTGATCAGCACTAAAAAGCTGAGGTCAGTTATCAGCCAGGCCCTTTGCTTTGAATTGCATGCACATACGTATATCACAGTGTCATCGCATATAGCTGTGTTTCCAACATCGCGACAGACAGTGGCAGGTCACAATATATAGGGTAAAAAGAAGTTGAGCGCAAGTATTTGAACGCTTGTGTGAAGCCCGGTGTAAGCTAGAGGCTGAGAGAGTTGATTATAGACGAGAACATAGCTGACGGCCTACGCAGGAGGTATGATTTCAAGTGTCCACGAGTGTTAATGGAAGCAGTAAAAGCCCCGAGCAGTTTGGACAGAAGGACCTTAATGGCTGATTGTAATACAAAACTTTGCGTAGATCCAAGAATACGCACAACAAAAGCACCTTCCCATTGCTTGACTTTTATAAAAGTAATA
>NW_011352782.1:74435-77456 GCF_000735185.1 Notothenia coriiceps
TTTTTTTTCCTTCAAATGTGCAGAGGACTCCCCAAGTGCTGTGTTTAATTTATTTTAAAGTAGGCCTGTATATTATTTTTAATTCTCCTTATCAGAATCAGAATACCTTTATTAGTCCCACAGAGGGGAAATTTGCAGCGTTACAGCAGGAAAGAGCCACAGACAGCTTAGTGTTGCATATCTTAAATGCGTTAAAAAAAGTACTAAGTTATAATATAATAAACAAACAACACAACAATATGCTAAAAAAGTACTAAGTTATAATATAATAAACAAACAACACAACAATATGCTAAAAAATTACTAAGTTATAATATAATAAACAAACAACATGACAATATGCTAAAAAAGTACTAAGTTATAATATAATAAAGAATATGCAAAAAAAAGAAGATAAAAAACTAAAAAAATTACATAATTTTCTAAAATAAAGATCAAAAACAAATCAAATCTACAAATCAAATCCTGTAGCAGTTCTTAGGATTTAGCAGCCCAGTATATATTACAGTTATTAAAGATGGCATATGTATATAAAGTATATATTGCACATAGTTTGAAGGTATTTAACAGCAGTAAGTTACACAATTTACAAAATACAAGATAGATACCTTGTAACAGTAACAAGGGTTTAGCAGCCAGGTATAAATTACAGTTATTAACGGCATATATATATTGATTTAGCGGCCAGGTATAAATTACACAGTTATTAATGGCATATATATATTGCACAACGTTGGTTTGTATTTAGCAGCAAGGGGTGTTATAGTAGGTGTTGTGGTGTGTGTAGGAGGGTCTACTAGGGGCAGTGCTGGTTGTAAAGTCTGACCGCTGCAGGAAGGAAGGACCTGCGGTATCTCTCCGTGTGACAGGTGGGGTGCAGCAGCCTGTCGCTGAAGGTGATGCACAGTGAGGACAGGGTGTGTGGTAGGGAACCTGCTGTACAAACAGAGGTTTTTGAGGTACTTGTCATTTACTTGAGTCATGTATGCTACTTATTTAAATGTTTGGTTATAATCCACTAAAATTATTTAGTAGCTTTAGTTATACAGATTCAGATATCAATCTAAACTTCCAATCAACTAATATATTTTTAGGATTTTGAATCCAGGAAACACTTATAACAGAATATTCTTACGTCGTAGTATTGCTACTTTATACACAAGTCAAATATCTAAAAGCTTCTTTCCCCTCTGTACCACTGTACAGAACAGTAACTTTCATTTAGGGTGTTTTTAAAAAAAAACTTAACAACTTTAAGTTAATTCGAATAAAAAATACCAGTAGATTCTTCTTAACTGTTTTTGTTTTGTGTTTTTATTTTCACTTAACTTTGTCGACAGTATAGGAAGATTGCATTTGAGTTTTCACATCCAAAATTGGATTAAATTGGAACTTATTAGAGGTTGTCTGATGAGCCAAACAGAAAGACTGAACCCCTGTTTCTCCATGTTCACAGTAGGGCCTAGCGGAGATGCTGGAGTACAGAGGTCGCCTATAATCCACCTGTGGAAAGGCAGAACATATGAGGTAACATGCTGTTTATATAGATTTTCTGAAAATCTTCATTTGAACTGGCTTTATTATTGGTCTCCCTTTTACGCTTCCATCTTTTCTTAACAATTGATTTCTAAAGAAATGTTGCCTGCTGTAAAAGCAATACATTTCAGAATCTGGCTGCAGAGATTTGCTCTCATTCAGCGACAAGAACGTAAGTGGCATTCCACTTCATCCAAAGGTGCTGGATAGGGTTTATACTGGGGAAATGTTTCTTTATGGCGCTGGGTTTGTGCACAGAAAAGTGTATTTGGATTTAAGGTGCCTCGACCAAACAATGAAAAACAGGAGCTAGACCTTAAGTTAACAACTAAACTAACTACTGACAGGCATAAGTTTACCTCATTAGTTACATAACAAAGTAACTCAAGCAATCAGAAAGGCCAAAATCCAACTTCTTCATAACAATAATTAATGAGGCAAAAGTTAACACTAAAAGAATTTTGGTACAGATTAAAACCTTGATGGGAATCAAGCACAGGCCAGAAAAGCAGTTAGAACTAAAAGAGAATGGTAACCTAGTGCAGGGGTTCCCAACCTTTTTCACCCAGGGCCCCCCCAAATGACTCCTGTTGGAATTTGCGACCCCCCAAAACTTTGAAACTTTAATTATCGCTGTTGCCGATCTGCCCCCCTGCCCGATCTGTACTGTGCATGTGCGAGATGGTCTGCCATACTGGACAACTCCGTACGGCAACCCAACTAGGACACTTGACACAGTGGCGTTTGGCAAAGCACAAAAAGAAAATGGATTTAACTTCTGTTTGGCAGTTATCATACTGAATAAATATTTACTGTGAATGTATGCAAAAATGTATGGCATATAGCTGTCTAACAGAAGTTAAATCTATGTCTCACTTATTCTGACAATGTACTTAACCCCAAATAAAAGAACCCAATAAAACGAGTTGTTAAATAATAGTGAAGTCACGTTGTCATAACAATAACTCATCTCTCCCGGTTTTTTGTGTTCTTTTTCTGCTTTGCCAAACGCCACTGTGTGAAGTGTCCTATTACAGTTGCCGTATGTAGTTGTCCAGTATGGCGGACCATCTCGCACATGCGCAGAGGGCTGTGCAATTTAATCGATCCTGCGATATATATCGATATTTTGTTTCCCGAGAAAGTATCGATATTTCAGCCGCGGGTATCGATACATTAACTCCCATTCAAATCCCCCGTGTTCCGCCTGGCACTCTGCTCGCTGCCCATTCCCCGCCCGTTCGCTTTGCATGAAGAGCGGTTACGTCAGCCAGCCGAGCCGCTAGTGTCGCTAGAGCATTTCTAATCTAGATACACAGACGCCGGTGTCTTCTTCTCGCAGTGAGTGCGAAGCGGTTCAGGAGAATGGCGGCAAACATTAACCACACTGGAGAGGGTCTTCTCTACCGCCGGAGATATCGGCCCAATCCCAAACCACTCCCTCGACGGAGTGAACTCCGTCTGTAGCCACACTCGCAGCTCAAC
>NW_011352782.1:79901-98568 GCF_000735185.1 Notothenia coriiceps
GAATGGACTTCCATATTGCATATCGCGAATTGTAGTTTGTTGTTTTTTTTTATTTTTTTATTATATTATTATGTATTTTATTCTTATATCGATATTTGATATATACGACGTCGATTATATGGTCACACACACACCCTCTCTTTCGAGGGGAGACTCTCCTTTTGTGTCGCCTAATAATAGGAAACCTATTGGGAAGAGATGTCACGCGGTGTTTTTCGCGGATATCTTCTATAACGTGGTATTGGTCCTCTTCCTCTTGTTGCGGTTTTTCGTATTTTACCCGCGAAATCCTCCGTGGTAGAAGGTGGAGGATGGGAATTGTTATGCGATTTAACGTGCTGGGGGTGGACTACATAAATCGAACCCGACACGCACACTTGGTACGCGCAGGCGTCTTACAGCGTCCTCCTCTTCCCGAGAGAGGGCGACACGCAGAAGTCCACCGTAGTAAGTCGCATTGGACCTGCTGAACTTCGAGAGGGTGTCTCGGTCGCGTCGACCCGCCCGCCAGGTGGGCACATCACCACGACGACCAGCTCTCGCCGTGTCCAGACACTATGCCCTCGACTCGGGCGGCCGGTGTCTACGTAGTCGTGTGCATTGTCGGCATAGCCCTAGCCACCGGCCGCGCCCAGACCTCCCACAAAAGCCTCGCTAGTTGCGTCCTAGTCGGCACCACGACGCGTGCGGGGGTGCCCGGTCCGGGGTCTCTTGGGAGGAGGGACCTCCGGACCACCCTCCAGAGCCACGTAGAGTCCCGTCGAGACAGACCTACTTGTCGTGAACGGCGGTCCAGAGTGTCCGACTTCCCCCCGGGGCGAGGGAGCCACACCTAGCGGACTACCCGAAGGTCCACAGCGCGTATATACAGTATATATACAGTATATATAGACTGTATAGCAACATTCATGTTTGAGGATCTAAACAAAAAGGTGGGAATCCTTTGCTAAAAACAAGCTTTAGTCAGATTTTTTTTTTAAGCTTTTAAAGTTGAAGGATAAGTTGTCTGTTGTTGGTAGAATGAAAAATAGGGAGCCCACAGACCTCATGTTGAGATGAAATAGAAAAAACCGCAGCGCTGACTCTGCTCTTCTGGGTACTTACAGATGCAACACACCAACTTCCTGTTGCCATTTGACCCTGATGTTGGTTGTATAAACTTTCTAGTTTATACAACCAGCATCAGGGTCAAACCTATATCTTTGTATGTATGTCATAGAACAGGCATGCTCTGATAACACATTTTTGACAGCTGTACGACTAATGTTTTGTCAGTTTTCTGGATCCTGTGTATGTTCTGACGCTGACAAATGAATGTTGTTGTTGGCTTATTTATGACCACCGAATTTGAAGCTCTTTAGTGTGGAATCTTTCCTTTTAGGATGTGGTAATATTATTATCAACGAAATGTCCCTAAAAACAGGGACAAAGAAGGACATCCTCATGAGCAGGTGAATTGAAAGAGAATTTGCTGAATATGATCTGAAACACTTGTAAGAGCAACATTTAGGTTCAGGTTTAGAATAAGAAACATGTCTCGCATGAAGCCTGATTTGATGTAAATCTTTATTCATGATTTCACAATTGTAAATCTTACATATGAAAATTATTAAAGTCTTTCGAATTATCTTCTTTTCCAAAGGTTGTCCACACAGGAGAGAAGCCGTTCAGCTGCGACACATGTGGGAAGTGTTTTAGCAACACAGGAAACCTGAACAGACACCAGCGCATCCACACCGGGGAGAAACCGTTCTGCTGCGACACATGTGGCCGCAGCTTCAACCAGGGAAATAGCCTGAAAGCACACCAGCAGATACACACCGGGGAGAAACAGTTCATTTGCGACAAGTGCGGGAAGAGTTTCTCCTACCTGAGGAACCTGAAGGACCACAAATGTTTCTACGTCTAAAGACTAAACTGTGAAGAGGACGATGACATAGGGTTGCCTGAACCCAACGAGGAATACATGAATGGATGGATAGTAAAAGATTGGTTTTCCAGATTCAAAGCTACCCTCAATTAAAATGTTGAGGATAAATGCAGTGTGGGTTTTGGATTTGTGGAACTGTAATTTAACAGCCTTAAGTTAAAGTCGAAAAAAGGTTCAGGTAAGCACCATTATAAAATCAGCTCAGATTATTTGAAGCTGGATACTGCTGTACAACAAAGAGTTAAAACACATTTTATTTAAAATCCGCCGTCCAGGCCTTAGAAAACGTACGTTTTTATATCTCCAATTTATGTGGCAAATGGCTTGAATGACTTAAACATTTACAAGCTATTTTCATTTTCCCTAGTTTTACCAGGTCTCAATATTATTTGTGTGAACAGATGGATAATCCTTATGTCAATGTGTAATCCGTGAATGTAAAACACTGTCCACAAATGCAACACATTTTTTTTTTTACAATTTACATTTACAGATTTCACAATTACACACGGTAACCAATGTGTTCACACAAATAATATTGAGACAAATCTATCTCCATACAACACAAACAATCTCACCCTCCACAATTAATATTAGGCAGTCTTTAGCCGACGGATGTCCAATTACGACCCTGATTGAAGCTTTAAAAGTGTGACTGACTTTTCTTGCAGCATTATAATCTTTTAACAACCACATTTAAGTTGCACGACCAATTTGAAGAGTAATTTTTTTTGTTGTGTTTTTTATATAATGATCTCCAATAGAAAAATAGATTAAAAAATACAACTGTGACTTTTGGAAACAACGTTGCCTTCTGTGCTGTAAAGAGCCAATGTGCTGGCAGAGATACCCAAACAGGGATTTTGTAAGAATGTGTCATCTGTTACCTCTCTTGTGGAGTGAATATTTGTTATATCTCAACTTTGTGTGTCAAACTGATAAACATTGTTATTTAAATCATTTGAGCTTTTTCTTGTATTGTTTGAATAATGCATTGGAGAACTTTTAAATGCTTAAAAGTGTCTTAAAGGTCTATTTTTGACTGGTTTACAGTTACAACTTTAAAAACCTTCTATCAAAATCTTAATGCCACCATGATTAAAACCCAGGGCTGCTAATTTATGTTGAGGCTTTACTTTAAAATGTAAGCTGTACGATTTAATTCGAATACCAAATAATACATACTTATATACACATTATATTCCTTAGCTCTACATTTTATTGTCAATTAAATCATTAAAGGTGGGGTAGGTAAGTTTGAGAAACCGGCTCGAAATACACTTGTTATATTCCATGGAATGCTCTTAACATCCCGATAGCAATGAATATCTTAAGTGCTTTGACAAAAAATCCATTAAAAAAATGTTCATCTGTGGAAGCCGTAGTGCTGTAAAAAGCACGACCAATCATCTGAGCCGCCCCGGCTAAAATAACTGGGTGGCCTACCTGCCTGTCAGCCTTCCATCTGTGCACAAACTTATCTCGTGCCCTCATTGGTCATGTGCGCTTTTGTGTTTGTTGGAGGAGGGGCTCTGTAAGGAAGTGGCAGATTTTTTTCGGTTGTGTATTTTCAAATTCTAGCGCACTCGAGCTTGTTTTTCCAAAATTACCTACCCCACCTTTAAGTTAGCATTTTTGCAAGATCTATGTTAATATTGCACTTTTGCATAATGAATCCATTGCACAATGGCCATTTGACTTGCACCACTACAGTATATTGAGAACAAAGAGCAGACATGAAAACCGAGAGCAGGAAGAAGAGTTAGAGAACACAACACCACCACAGAGGATGTCACGGTGTGCTGAGAGCTAGGAGAGAGATTGTGATCAGCTTCAGCATTTCTAGAGGAAATGACAGTGATGAGCCACTTGCAGCTCTTGTCATGCATTGGTCTTGTAACAGCTGGGGAGACTGAGCTGCCTGAGAAAGGGGTGTATCGATAGTTAATGGTGAGGAAGAAGAGGAGAAGAAGCAAAGGGGCTCGTCTCCAAGCTTATCGCTGTGCATGTTGACCCAGCGGCTGATGTAGAGAATATGTGCACAGGTGCAGTCCCACGGGTTACCTGACAGATGAACAGTGCTTAGGTTTCCCAAAGGCCCCAAAGTCCCATTCTCCATTGCTCTGAGCTGGTTGGACTTCAAACTCAATCTCTGGAGGTTTGTAAGTCCTTGAAATACATCAGGCTGCAGGCGATCCAGCTTGTTTCCATCCAAGTTGAGTTCTGTTAGCTTCGAAAGTCGGGCAAAGAGCTGAAGGTGTAAACTCTCCAGGCTGTTGTTCTTTAGCTGAAGCTTGCGGAGAAGGTGGAGGGGATAGAAGGTGTTATACGGGATGTCATGGAGCTGATTGAAGCTCAACCCGAGCTCTTTAAGGCATGTCAACCCTACAAAGTAATCAGGAGAAAGCTCTGAGATACTGTTATTGTCCAGATCCAGAGTTATAAGGTTTGTTAGATTCATGAACAGGCTTGTAGGAAAGTCTCCAATGTGGTTGGCATCTAGATGTAACTCTTTTAAACTGATAAGGTCTCTGAACTGGTCTGGGTGTAGAGAGGTGAGATGGTTGCGAGAGAGCTTCAGTGAACTTAGTCTTCTTAAACCGTGGAAGACTGAGTGATGTATGGACCTGATGTGGTTGTCATCGAAGTGTATCTCCTTGACAACCCTCGTCTTGTGGAAAAGGCCTTTGGGAAGGTGCCTCAGTGCATTGTTGTCCAAGTCCAGGTTCTGCAGTGATTTGAGCTTGTTGAACAGAGCAGGTTGGAGCTCCAGGATGCAGTTCTTTGAAAGCTGTAACTCTTTGAGTCTGGACAACGAATCAAATACCCCAACTGGAATGGCAGAGATCTGATTGCTCTCCAGCTGCAGTTCTTTGAGGTTTTTCAGGTTACTGAATATGTCAAGAGGAAGAGATGTCAGTCTGTTATCATACAAATCAAGTATCTCAAGGCCTATCAGGTCATTGAAGACTTTTGAGGGCAGAGAATCTATGAGGTTGCGACTGAGGTCCAGCTCACTCAGCATGGTCAGGCCTCTCAGCGATCCCTCAGACAGAGAGGTCAGCTTGTTGTCGCTCAGGTCTAGATGAAATAACCGGCACATTGAAGAGAGGCAATCCTCTGGAAGGCTAGTGAGTCTGTTCAACTGTAGATTGATTTTCCTGAGCATGCTTATATCCCTGATTGCCTCAGCTGGAACAGTGACCAGCATGTTGCCACTCAGGTCCAGGTTTTGGAGACCTGTCGCTCCTCTAAAGGTGCCCTCACCAATACTTGTGATTCTGTTACTGGACAGATCAAGCTTTTCTAACACAGCAGAGTTTTTGAACACACCTTGCTCTAAATTGGATACATTATTATGGCTTAGGTTGAGGTCAGTTAGGTTGAAGGCACCTTCCAATGCCCCAACCTGTAACAGTTTAATCTGGTTGCATTTCACATCCAGCGTCTCCAGTTGAGCTAATCCAAGGAGGAATCCAGTCGGTATATCTCCGATCTGGTTCCAACTCAGGTCAAGTAAGGTAAGAACGGGGCAATTTAGGAACTGATCCGATTTCAGAAACGACAGGTTATTGTTGGGTAGGAAGAGCTTAGAGAGCTTGGTCATGTTGGGCCAAACTGGGTTTAGCAATAGGAATACATTCATCTCATTCATAGTCAGATCCAGGACCTACGTAGTATCCAGGAAGAAGAGAAGACTCATGAGTTTTTATGTTTCATTTAAAATACATGTTTATATATTTATCATATGAAATAAACTTGTTTGTTTTTTTATGTAGGATGATACATCACAATAGAAAATGAAAAGGTACATTTTAGTTATTGCATATTTTGTTTATAAAAATATTTCCTGGTTTACTGGGGGTTATGAGCCAGAGTATTTCATGTCAGGAGCATTTCCTGTAGTCTCTTTTGGCCCCAGGAAACATATCTTAGCTCCCAGGCTTTGTGCTTAGCTAAGCCCTGCTGTTTGTAGCTTCATATTAAACGTACACATACATTATGAAAGTATATATGTTCATCTAACCAGGGGCAAGAAAATGAATTTCTTTAAATGTTCGACTATCTCTTGAAAGCATGGAAAACATTAACTTACAGTTGAATGAATGTCTGGTGAATGTACGTCCAATAATAAGTTCAGAAATATTGTCTGCTTAAGTTACTTGATGTTAGCTATACTTGTTCATGTTAAACCACCAGTATGGTTCTTCAATAAAGGTTGTATTCATCATGTCTTGCTACAGGTTATCACTACTGTACAGACACATGAAGACAATGGAAAGTTATTTTCAAAACCAAAAACCACAAAGTACACTTTCAGGCTGCTCTGTGTTTCGTACCTGCAGCTCCTCCAGCCCATGTCTGGGTATTTCCTGTATGTTGTTGTAGGAGACGTACAGCTTCTCTGTGCTCTCTGGCAGCTCAGGTATCTGGTCCAGGCCTCTGTCCTGACACATGATGGTGGTCAGGTTGTGGAGACATTGGCAGACAGGGGGGCAGAGGTCAGACGCCCACACCCAGAGGCTCAGAGAGGCCAGCGTCATGGCTGCCAGCATGGTGGCTCAGGCTGAAACCAAATGTAAAACATGGAGAGTTAAAACTGTAAAACTCTGTTTATAAACCCAAACAATGATTCAATCTTGGTACTTAAAAAAAAACCTTACCTTTTTAGACTGACTTTTAATGTGTTATTAATGTTGTCACTGTGTTATTGTTTCTGTGAGATTGATTTTATTTTCACTTTTATTTTATTTTGTAAAGCGTCTTTGACCTAAAAAGCGCTTCATGAATAAAGTATATTGTTTTTACTGGTTTTTAGGTAAATTATACCAATATATGTTTTTCTGGATCTCCAGGAGTAATCTCTGCTACAAAATATTTGATGAATAGATTGTGTTTTACATTTTTGTTTGTTGTATTCCTTTAACCATCATAATTTGCTTATTTGTGAGAGAAATTAATCATCCTGATCAAAATGATTAAAGCTCTATTCAGTAAATACGTTTCGAAGCACTACTCTTGCTTTGTTATACAATTGTAATTGTACTTGAATCAAAACTCACCACTGATGAGAAGGCAGAGCTTGTAGTGTTTTGTTGCAGATATACTGTCGTACTAAATGATCCTGTCACTGTAAGAATAGTTTATCTGTAGCAGAGGAAGGTGTGGTTATGAAAGGACCTTTCTGAGAAGAGCGACAAAAAACACATTTCACTTCACGTTGCACACTAACAAACCACATAAGACAGTCTGTCAATAGAAGACTTCTTCCGGAAAGATCAAGAGTAGGCTGGTCCTCAATAGCAACAAGAAGAAAACTACATTCTACATATTTATTTTATCAATAAAAGTCTACTGCAGACTTACTATGGTATGATCTTGCTTGAAGTGAATATATCTGCACTTTCCTTGTTGTTCGGAGTTTGATTCTTTATGGTTTTTGCACTTATTTTGAGGCGATTTGGATAAAAGCTTCAGCTAAATGATATATAGTGTAATGTAATGTTATGTCTTCCCAAGGGGCCTTCAGTGCTATACTCCATCCATCTAGCAGAGGGCCTCAGACGGTTTCTTTCACCAGATCCTCTCATCCACATCCTCACCTGTTCCCACTCACTCTCATCAGCCCTGCAGAATATTACAGGGCCCTTTCCTCTCATCCCCTCCCAGACTTTAAATTGTTGTTGTGTCAGCTTTCCAGCCAACTTTTCCTGTAACCTACATTTACCTGTACCTGTACCTGTGCCTGTACCTGTGCCTGTATACCTGTACCTGTACCTGTGCCTGTGCCTGTGCCTGTACCTGTACCTGTGCCTGTATACATGTACCTGTACCTGTGCCTGTACCTGTGCCTGTGCCTGTGCCCGTATACCTGTACCTGTGCCTGTACCTGTGCCTGTACCTGTGCCTGTATACATGTACCTGTACCTGTGCCTGTACCTGTGCCTGTGCCTGTGCCCGTATACCTGTACCTGTGCCTGTACCTGTGCCTGTACCTGTGCCTGTATACCTGTACCTGTACCTGTACCTGTGCCTGTACCTGTGCCTGTATACCTGTACCTGTACCTGTACCTGTGCCTGTACCTGTGCCTGTATACCTGTACCTGTACCTGTGCCTGTGCCTGTGCCTGTACCTGTACCTGTACCTGTACCTGTACCTGTGCCTGTACCTGTGCCTGTATACCTGTACCTGTACCTGTACCTGTGCCTGTACCTGTATACCTGTACCTGTGAATGTACCTGTGCCTGTACCTGTGCCTGTATACATGTACCTGTACCTGTGCCTGTACCTGTGCCTGTGCCGTGTACCTGTACCTGTGCCTGTACCTGTGCCTGTATACCTGTACCTGTACCTGTGCCTGTGCCTGTGCCCGTATACCTGTACCTGTGCCTGTACCTGTGCCTGTATACCTGTACCTGTACCTGTACCTGTGCCTGTGCCTGTGCCTGTATACCTGTACCTGTACCTGTGCCTGTGCCTGTGCCTGTACCTGTACCTGTACCTGTGCCTGTACCTGTGCCTGTATACCTGTACCTGTACCTGTGCCTGTACCTGTGCCTGTGCCTGTGCCCGTATACCTGTACCTGTGCCTGTACCTGTGCCTGTACCTGTGCCTGTATACCTGTACCTGTACCTGTACCTGTGCCTGTACCTGTGCCTGTATACCTGTACCTGTACCTGTGCCTGTGCCTGTGCCTGTACCTGTACCTGTACCTGTACCTGTGCCTGTATACCTGTACCTGTACCTGTACCTGTGCCTGTACCTGTATACCTGTACCTGTGAATGTACCTGTGCCTGTACCTGTGCCTGTATACCTGTACCTGTNAGGAGCTGGTCATTAGACTTTTCTAATACCCCGGAAAATGCCGAGACTTTCATCGTCTCTTTAAAACATATAAGGTGCCACCCGCGGACGACGGGGGACCCCGGGACCCCTGGGCGCTGTCGTGGCGAGATGCGAATACTATATGGAAACTTAATTGGACTCTTTGACCGAGGACTGTATTAACTCACCTGCTTTGCGTGGACTGGCTACTTACAAAGTTTTGATTATTGCACAACCCATATTTTGTGTCTGACCTGGACTCATCTGGGAACGAATAGGTTTTCATTGGATGGGACAGATCAGACTAACTTACCAAGAACCTACTGCTGATTTGATCCACACCACAGTAATAAATTTGCTCTCATTTCTTTAAATACCTTATACCTCCACTGTTAACACGTTAGTAAAAGCTTAAGTAACTGCGGGTGAAGGGTATGTATAATCCTTTGCAAGCCCCCATATCCAATCAGGTCAAGGATCAATTAGGAATATCGGTTTAATGTACCTGTTTAAGTAATTTTAAGTAATCGCTTAATATTATTATTTGTCTTTAAATCATCTTTTCTTTGTTAGGAAAAAAATGTATTGGGAAATTGTCTTGTTATTAATGGGTTGTTTATCCATCCTGACATTCTAACTCCAGCTTATGTGACATCTCCAGAGCAGTGCAGCCCAAATGGTGACTAATCTATTCTTGTCTGGAACTGTGGATGGGTTGAATGCCACCCTCCACAAGCGAGCTAGTAATTATTTGACTAAGTAAAAACATCCGCGGTAAAAGCCATTTTCCTTGGCTTTCCTACAAGAAGACTTGTAGGGCCGTATTTGCTAATAAAGGCTACAAACTATTGCATCCTCTTTCAGCTAACTCCAAAACCAAAGGAGTATCCATTGTATCGTAATTTGAACCTTTTAAGGTACTGGAACATGTGGGCAGACACTGCAGGGAGGATAACGATACCCAGGGGTGGGAAGTTTATGGGAAGAAAGGTGATCTTTATTTAACTGCTTATGCCCCAAATACATTGATAAGGATTTTTATGATACCTTAATAAAAAAAATGCTAGAATTAACCGAGTATGCTATCATGGTGGAGCGGACATGAACGCAGTATGTGAATTCAAATGAACGGTCAAGTTTAACCAGCCTTCTAGAGAACAGGAAGGTCGCCTACTGCCGCGCCGCAGTCTTCCGGGCAGGAGTTGGGACTGAGTGGTACATGTGGCCCGAGCTTTTTAACGCACAAGGTTAAAGATTATTCATTTTTCTCCCGCCAGACAAAAATCTTTTCTTAGGATAAGATTATCTTTTTGTGTACCCTCTCCACAACTTTTCAGAAAGTCGATGCTTCCGTATTGTCCTCTCAGACCACAAGGAGTAACTGTGTGCAACTCTGGCAATTATCAAGCGCACCACTTAGATGGCGCCTCAGTTTCCACTTTACTAGGAAAATGGAAAATATAAAGAACAATCCTGACACAATCGGAAGATTTCTTCGACTTAAATATAGGTTCAGTCCGAGGACCCAAAAATTACTTACTGGGATGCAGTCAAAGGCTTTATAAGAAGTCAACACCATATTGCTCTCTTCAAAATGTATGTAAGAAAGATCCGCCAGATTACAGGCTTTGGAAGCAGAATTTGCCTAGTCCTTGACTCCATTTTGCTGAAAATTTCACTCTAAACAAACGGATCTAAACGTAAACTTCGTCCAAAAAGGAGATCAAGGAGTATTCTTTTGCGAAACAACGATCAGCAATTCTAAATACCATAGGGTTACGGCAGCCGTCTAATTACCTTCCCACGGGTCTCAGCCCCAGTCACATCTTGCTTCAAAAAATCAGGTCTAGTGAGCACCCTTTGTAGATATTCCCTTCCATTAAATCTTTGAAGTAATGTCACAAACTGACCAACAGCAAAATTCAATGAGACTTTTCCAACCTTTTATTCCAATTTATCTAAGCAGAGTTCAGTGGACCCAAGAATAGATTGACGCCTTTCTCGGTCAGTCTAGACTTACCCACAGGCTTGCAGTCACTGATTCCACCCATCCTTGATGACTCTTTCCTTAGAGGAATTAACAGATGCGTATGCCAACATGCAACGAAACAAAATCACAGGTTTAGATGACCTCCCGAAGTCGTATGTAGCCATTTTGCGGATTTAAACTTGGGCTCCACTACTTTTGCGGATTCTATTGATAATATATTCGGATGGAAAAGCCAGGTTTTTTTTCGAGGGACGTGAACATAGCCCGTAATTTCCTTGCTCTTAAAGTGGACCCTATCATGCTATATTGAATAATATATGTAAGGGTCATACCTATATAAAACATGTATGTGACGGTTTTTTTTCAAAATACCAAACAGATCATGCATTTTAGCCATGCCTCATTTCGCTCTAGTTTATGTTTCTGTAAAATGATGTGGAAAGCTAAGAAATAAAACGGCTGTTTATTTTTGAAAGAAAGCCCTCTCTCCATGTATTGTTTTTTCACCTGCACCTCACATTGCAACATAACAATTAATGAAAAGTACAATTAAGAGTAGAATTTGCCCTTTGACTTCAAGCTGTATACGTGTAAAGACAAATAATGGCCGTATCATCCACATAATTCTTTATTATAAAAACTAAATGTTAGGGTGCTTTTCCACTGCAGGGCCTAGCACGGCTTAGTACGGTATGGTTAGGCCTTGTTAGGCCAGGCTCAGCCGATCGCTGGGGCAGGCCTAGACCTGAAATGGACTCATCACTGAGGACCTGACTCATCTCTGAGGATCTGACGTGGACTCATCACTGAGGATTTGACGTGGACTCATCACTGAGGATCTGACGCGAACTCATCACTGAGGATCTGATGCGGACTCATCACTGAGGACCTGACATGGGCTCATCACTGAGGACCTGACTCATCTCTGAGGATCTGACATGGACTCATCACTGAGGATCTGACGCGAACTCAACACTGAGGATCTGATGCGGACTCATCACTGAGGACCTGACTCATCCCTGAGGATCTGATGTGGACTTAGGGGTGGGCGATATGACGATATATATCGTCGAGATGATATTAGGTCTCCACGATATGCCTTTTCAGAGATATCATATCTATCGTGATAGTGCACCAGGGTAGGATTTTCACGGCAGCCATGATGGCTGGTCTGGCCGTGAAGCCCCGAAAAGAATTTTTCGTCCTTCGGCCACCTGCGTGCTAAAATCTCGAAGTTGCTTTAAAAGCGTCAGAACAGTGGTTTCTGAACTGCATTATGCTGCGTTCACAACGGACGCAATGCGAATATTCTCACCCTAGCCGCTGGAGTTTCACCGCGGCTTTCAGCTGTGTTTACTCCTGTCATTCAAACAGGACGCGCTGGAGAGGGGCGGGGCTTATATNATTGTAATACACGTTTCAAAATGATGCCGAAGTAACTACATACTGATAACGGTTAGTAAAAACCAAGCTGTCTAGTCAGGATTCAGACAGTATTGCACTTCATTTATTGTCTTGGTTGATTCTGTTGGCTTATATTTTATTTTATCAATAAGGTATTTATATTATTTTTCCCTTTTGAAACAGATGTTCAGATATGTTAAAGTCTTTGATTGCACTTCAAGTCTAAAGTTTACATTTTAATTGTTTGGCACTGACTTTTCCTCATTGATGTTTTATGTTTTACTTAGTTACATTTTACTCTCCTTTTCATGTTTATTGATGTTACATCACTGCTAGTGCTACCTAAAACAGAACGTGAATTTTTATACTGAGAAACTGTGCCTTGAATATTTTATTTTATTTAGCAAGAGAGTGCACTTTACTTGGTGAAGAAACCAGTGTTAACGTTTGTTGTGTAGGGTGTAGGCCTACCTACTTGAACACTGAGGAAGCCATATCAAAATTCCTGTTGAATTGTTCATTCAGGGATTCATTGCAGAATTAAAACCAGCTTGAAATGGTATTTTGGTCTGTTACTCCTTTTTATTTTAGTTTTTGTTACCTTGTAGGTGGTTGTACTGTTAAGTAACTTGAAAAATAACCATAATAACCGACATGAAAAAATATTGTGATAAATAATATCGTCTATCGTGATACTGCTTGAAAAATATCGTGATATTATCTTTTTCAATATCGCCCACCCCTAGTTCAGAGCTGTACTTTTAGTCAGCGAGGGTTCCTCGAGGTTGGAAACTGTATTTCTGTACTTATTGTTTATGTACACTGGGAATAGAAAAAGAGTTTTGCTTAGGGCCAGTTATGAACTTGCATCAGTGTGTGAGAGAGGTAGAGAGAAAAGGACGTCATGTAGGTGGCTGAGTGCGAGTTTGCACATGTTCAACTGTGTGTTCTTCGAGAAAGAAATCCAGCATGTTCATCTGTGTGACACCGCGGGGCAGATCAGGGCTTTTGTGTTCCTTGGACAAGTGAAAGATTCATGACATCGCTGTTGTGACATGTTCACCTCTGATGCCCCCATACAACAGCATTAGTTTCAAATACAAATACACAAAACACAATGATAAACCGTTTCAATCATGTAGCTCGCTTAGGCCAACTGAACCATGTGTGATCAGTATAAAATGAGGCAGGAGTGCATTAAATACCCTGTATTAGGCCAGCTAGGTGGGCCAGTTACAAGGACATTTCCAACTTTAATCCCTGGAAAGGGATTCAGGTACCTTCTGTTTAGCCTCAACAGCAACTTCCCATGCCCATGAGCCAGGCGCTTTTCTCCGAGGAGCCCTGCTGATACTTGTCAGGGTGAAAGTAAGTGTGGATGTAAAGCAGGGCAGTGCTGGGAAAAGAGCTTAAGAGATTTAGCAGACCTTCCTGTAAAAGGCTTGGTTAATAGCACGCGGTGGCATGTTTATAAATTAAATGTACGTTTTAGGTTCCCTGCTTAGACTAGTCCAGGGGTCTGCAACCTTTTTGACCAAAAGAGCCATTTTGCTCCCTTTTCCAAAAAAAATCTTTGTCTGGAGCCGCAAAACATATTTCATAGCTTGATAGCTTATAAAGTTGTATTTATTTTTATATCATAGACAAAAACTACAGTTTTTTTGCATTTATTATTTATTACATTATAGAAAACTGTTTACCTCTAATAAGAAACAAAGAACTCCTATAAGGACAATGAAAAAAATACACAGGCCTACTTTAAAATAAATTAAACACAGCACTTGGGGAGTCCTCTGCACATTTGAAGGAAAAAAAATATAATTAAAATGGGCCCACTTTGAAATAAATAAAACATATAGCTGCACCCTAAAAAGAGTTAAAGGTAGGGTAGGTAAGAATGGAGAAACCAGCTTGAGTGTGCTAGAATTTGAAAATAAACAACCGTAAAAAATCTGCCTCTTCCTTCAGACTTCCTTACAGAGCCCCTCCTCCAACACACACGAACGCGCACATGACCAATGAGGGCACGAGATAAGTTTGTGCACAGATGGAAGGCTGACAGGTAGGTAGACTAACCAGTTATTTTAGCCGGGCCGGCTCAAATGATTGGTCGTGCTTTTTACAGCGCTACGGCTTCCACAGATTAAATGTGTTTGTGTTTGTTGTCAAAGCATTTAATATATTCATTGCTATCGGGACGCTAAGAGCATTCCATGGAATATAACAAAAAGTGTTTTCTGAAATAAATTACATACCCCATTGAATTATGACTGAAGATCGTCAGCTGTCTTCCTCTCCCGTGTTGTTCCTCGATACGTAAAGGCTGCAGCACCTTTGACAACTTCTCTCTACATATCAAACATACCGGTAAACCAGCATCGCTTGCTGTGAAAGCATATAACTCTGTCCACGCACAATTAAATCCTGTGTTCCTCCGGTACTTTTATTTTCTTTGATTAATCCATAGTTTGCTCATCGAGCCGGGGGTCAGGTTATTCACCTGCAAGAAAAGGCGCTGGCGCGTGACCGTAGCAGGATGTGACGCATATTTTAGTTGATCTAATTAAAACCGTTTTGTTTTTTANCAACATGAGACATTGTTGGATCAATCCCTGCTGACGTGCTCAGATCAGCACAAATCACTAACTTTACACACACACACACATACACACACACACACACACACACACACACACACACACACACACACACACACACACACACACACACACACACACACACACACAAACACACACACTAAATATTTCCCAAGGCCCATAACTTTGACCCAGTTTATCATTTCATACTGTCCTGACTGATCACACGCACCTGTAACCTTGGCTGCTGTGCTCTCAGTGTTCTGTCTCCCTGTTCCTGCCTGTTGGCGTCAGCTGATAGAGGTGTTATCATTCTATCTTGTTATGCACAATGTTGATTATTCTCTCTGAACTAGCTAAATACATGGGTTCTTCAGAATTGATTGTGGCATCTCAACCTGTGGTCAACTCGTGGCCTGTGACATGTCTTGTGAATTCTCCGGCCGAAGCTCCAAATAAACCATCAGTGTTTGCCATCAAAGCTCCAGCTCTCCTCGTGTCTCTCTGAGTCCTGACTCCAATTGCTTCAGAAGTTTCCTCCACACATAGAAATGTAGAAAGCAACAGAAACCGACTCACCCCTCCTCCCTCTTTCCATAGCCCATTAGATGTATTGACAATTCCACATGTTGTGTTTTTTCCTTCTAATAGGTTTATACTCAGCTGACCGGGCAGTGGTGATAATGATGCTGCTGTTCTCTGTAACACAGTGTTCAGAACAGGCTCTGCATGGAAATATGGACTGCTGCTCCGGTTGTTCTTTCCAGCATCGATTATTTTGCCATCTCAGCAGCAGCTCTCTGCTCTCCGCTCTCTTCTGCCTGAGTTCTCTGAGGCTGACAGTGAATCTGACGCTCTGTGGCTCACCTGCTTGTTCCAGTATCAGCATCTCAGGCTGCTGGGGGTCCAGGTCACTCAAGGTCTAATCCATCACTGGGAAGTAGGGGAAGGATGAGGCCCTGGGTCCGCTCCAACAGGTCCCGATCGGTCCAGGTAAGATTACCATTTGGGATTTAGTCATGAAAAATATACAAGTCACAAATATACTAACTTTAAAGGGCTCTTCTCTCTCCATCTGTTATGAAAGTGAAAGGGAGGGTGAGCCATGTGAAAATTAGCAAAAGTAAACAGGGACAGAAAGATGTATTAGACTGTCCTCTGCATATAATTTGTTTTACTTGGTTTCATAAATACACATTGTCTCCAAGATGTGGCCATCTGTGCATGTATAATTTTATTTATTACAATAAGCAAAAAAAATCAAATATATGGGCTTAGCAGAATTGAAAACCCCCACTCTGATTTTTTTAATTGCTAATAAATCAATATGATGCTAGAATGCATGTTTTGTCATTTGTGCTATTGGTAAATGTGGAGGATGTGTCATGTTACTGTCAAATACACTGTACATTTAATAGTAATACAATTATATTTTCTGGGATTGGGTGCAGGTCTTTCAATAAGGTGATAGGGAGCTTTTTAAAAGTATATAACCCCATTTTCAGTTCTAGAGATCCTTTCGTTCAAGGACACTTACGCAGAGACATGACTTGATTACATGTAGAGTTCATTCCACATCAATTCCACACATGGGCCATTTCAATAACTAAGTCACCTTGTCCTTCAGGAGTGCTGTTTTTATTGTGCCCCAAATTGATATCACCTCAGTCCTATCTTTTTTTAAATGTCTTATTCGCAACAAATGGAATCGAGAGCTGTACTGTCCATGTTCCCAACTGTGGGGAATTTACTAATTGATTAATCTGCGGAGAGTGCCGAAGGGGGAAAACAAAGTGCACTGTCGATGTAGGTTTCACAGCTGTATTTATAATATGAAGCTCTTGAAAAGTTACAAAATAAGGGGTGCATATTTAGTTACATTAAAATATACATTAGATGTTAAAAAAAAAGCAGATTTCAGAATCAGGATTAGAAATTCTTTATTTGTCCCGCAACAGGGAAATGTACATGATTACAACAGGTTTTTTTTTTTTTTAAAGGGCTAAGTATTGGCCCGTTATTAATAACACAATAAGTAAAAAACAAAACCAGAACACCAGATATGTACTCTATGGAAAAAAAGTAGCAGTATATTTATATATTTTTGACCATATTGAATTAAAGAGCAATCTGAAACAATGCCAATTGTAAATAAACTGAGAGAAAAATACATAAATAAACGTGAAATTGAAGGAGGGTATATTGCACTTATATAATAATAATAATAATAATAATAATAATAGTAATAATACATGTAATTTATATAGCGCTTTTCCTGGTGCTCAAAGCGCTTAAAAGTATACACTTGCATGTATATTGCACACACAATTTGGAGGAGCCCTGAAAAGAAACAGACTTCTTTTGAAACATAATGATGTATTTGAGTCAGAATGAGGTAAATGGCCATATCGGTTTTCACATTCAAGGAATGTTCCTTGGTATTTTGATGCAAAACAATAAATATAGTAAGAGAAATGATCATAGATGGGGAACATTAAAACATATAAAATGTCAAACTGACATCTGTCTCTAGAAATAATTGTGGCCACTAGGTGGCGATAATGATAAAGAAATATAAATTGAGTAGCTTTCCACAGAAGCACAAAAGAGAACAGTAAGAGAACTACAAAACTCAAGAATCCTACGTATAAAATAAACGTTAACAATAAAAAAATAATATATATATCTATGAAATATCCAGGAAATGTATAATAATAATAATAATAATAATCATCATCATCATCAAAGTAATAATCATAATGATGTTTTTTAAACATTTATTCAACTTATTTTAGCCAACACGAGGCGATCATGATAAATAAAAAGTAAAGAAAATAGGAGTTTGGTGGTTTTCCACGAGGTCAAAATGAAGATACTTTGTCATGGAAAGGAAAGACGACCTTTGTTGCCTTTATGTTTGTATACAACTCTGGAGTGTCCGTAAATAATGCTTAACTCATGCTTAAACCATAGGCTTAAACTATGGCTTAAAGTTTAAGCTCACACACGATTTCCGAAATCCGGAAGTCTGATTTAATAATGAGTACGTGAAGGAAGCATGAGCGATAGAGGGGGGAGAGGAGAGAAAGGCGCGTGTGTGTGCGCCTGCGCGGACAGCGACGCAGCAGCCCTGCCTTTCATTACCGCTGACGTCTATCTCCCTCCCTCTTTCTCTCACACTGGGTTTTTCGGGAGGCGAAGGGGGGGTTCCGTTTTCTATGGTCTTCGCTCAAAAACACATATTTCCGGGGATATATATCTGCGTGTTCAGCTGCTCAAACGCGCGACTTGAAGCAGTTGGAGCCAAACCGAATGAGAGGTGCTAAGGGCGGACTGAGCTGAGAAGAAGAGCCAGAGACTGACTGGAAGGCTTCACATCCGCCGCTTTCTTTCAGGTCAACCGCAATCGGTTTCCCCAGGCTCCGTACATCTCCTTCTTCTCGAAATGTGTTCTCAGACGGTTCCTGCTTCTGTTTCCGTGACTATTCCTCCATGGGAGCCGCCGTTTTGACGTTTGTCACCCAGAAAAATATTCACTAGCCAACAGGAAAACAGAAACTCCCCCTTTTTTTCTCAACTCAACCTGCGGTGGTCGCACAGAGCCCACTGTTGTTTCTCTTCTTTTTTTTTTAAAAACCCTCATTAGTTGCATCGATGGTCGAGTTGTATTCGCCGTTCACAACAACACCGATGCAGCTGGAAGTAAACCGATTACCACCGGGATTGCTTTATTAACGAGCCAGCCAGTGTCCACCGAAATGGTCCGATAACGCCTGTGAAGGTTGGGGGAAAGTGTGAAGCTAAGAGGGGGTTCAGTCTGGGCTGTGATTTCTTCAGATGAGGCTAGTTTGGTACCAACCACAACACACAGTGATGAGGTGGATGTAGATTTTTTTACGCATCAATTAAAGCTGGATC
>NW_011352782.1:98814-107962 GCF_000735185.1 Notothenia coriiceps
TTAGAGTCACCGTGACACTATCCCGGCCGTAGATTGAACTAGTTCATTTCATTAACCCGCCACTCAAGTATATTTTTGCCTAGTGGTATCAGCGTCGTTGTCCATTTTTCCCAGTCGTCACTGATCGGAAAAAGGACCGGAGTTCACTCTTTTTGTCCTTGAAACAAAGACATTTTCTTTGGCGATCCGGATTTTGGGAGTCAAAAAAAAATCGGTCAATAACTGTACGTCAAATTTTCTCTCTTGTCAGTAGTTGCGGTCTATGGGTCCATAAACATTGTCCAACGGTGAAGTTCAAAAAAGGGAACGCATCAATGTTATAGAATTTTTGTCCCGAGACCACAGAAACAACCCGAAAACCTTTCTCGTAATGGACCAAAATAGGTTTTCAAATTTTCTTCGAAATCAAGTCTCTCGACTCAGACTTTGTCACAATTTTTGTCCCGGACATAAATTGTTTGGCGAGCGGAATTACCTGCCATCGGACGTGTTATGTAGGTCATAGTAGGCGTAAGGTTTACCATTTCATCGAAAGTAGTATAATAGTGATTCGATCGCAGCACTATATATACCTCTATTTTCACCTGGATTTTCGTCTTGGGAACACCATGTGGTTAATCTTTAACAAAAATTGGTGGGTTTCGGGTAGTTTTTACTTGGTGTAACCCTGAAAAGTCTCTCCATCAAGTGTTGTGGTGGGGGTGACGTTACCGACCTACACCGGTTATGACTTCATCGGAGACGAAATTCTACGCTACTAACGTTGCCACACGTTCTGCGAAACCTGTTCCATTATTTGTCTCGACCGTGTTGAGACGACATGAATAGATTATTTTATGATCATTATCAGTAAGGGTGAAAGTTAACAGCCTTCCCACTACCACGATACAAGAAAGAACTTCGGCACTGCACTCACAAATCTGTCCTATCGAGTAGAAAATGGTATTTTTAGGAAATGGAACGAGTGAGTGATCACGGAAGCTCGTTGAAATCGGTTTGACTGGGTTAAATCTCTAACCGGGATATCAATTAAATTTTTATCAACGGGAGGGGAGGAAAGTCATTCCGCGTTCTGTATTCGTCTGAAGGTACGAAAACCTTAACATAAACACGACTCCCTCTCCAATTTTCTCTTCTAATTCTCTACCTCCGTTATTTTAGACGTCATAGAAATTTTTCTTTCCAGTATGCAACAGGCCTCCCGGTCGGCAAAAGCGATCCTAGATTTGAACCTATTACAACGTACTTCGTTGTGGTTGTCATTTTCCTCAGTTTTGACTTTCCCAAAAGGTCTGCGTGTTAACTAAGTCTCACAAACTATCTTTGATCGAAAATAGTTGGCTCTTTTTAACATATTGAACGATGTAGGGAGAGTCCACTCACCTAAATACCGGTCGCCACTTGGTTTGCTGATCTTTCTTCGCCGAGAGTGGGTTCATGCTGAGCCAAGGGAAGCAAGCATCGGGATTTCTCTTGTAAGTTTCTTTAGGCTTAGCAAGCGGGTTTGCATTGTAGCGATTATCGTATGGCTGCAGACAAGGACACCCATTTCGACACACTCGTGTTTCCATTTCGGCACTTTTTAATATTTTAATGACTTTGTCGGTCGTAACGAAGGAACATTTCAAAATATTTCCGATCCCGTACGGTAGGCGGTACTCAACTTCTGCTCTCACTTACAGAACAGAAGTCGGATGAGGTTGGACCCCACTTTCCTGGAACAGACCCGTGTCACACCGTCGCAACTTACTTCTTCGAGACACGACCTCAGACGCCAACAGGGTCCAGCGACTCCCACTTCGCCATTCGCAGCACTGGAAACTTGGCGACGACGCAAACACCGCCTGTAACACTCGTATGCATCTCTGCCAAGTAAGAGGTTCTAGCAGGACTCACTCAAGACTGGCGGGCTGTCGAGCGAGGTTCTGCGCTGAGGAAGACGTCTACTTCGCCCGTGGTTGTTGTACCATCGAGTAGATTTTGTCTTCTGTCTACTGGTCAATATAAGCTCAAATCTCGTAATTATGTACGTAACGAATTATATATGTTTTTATTCATATGTCATCTCCCATTCTTTGGTAGAAATTCCTATCCATGGAAAGGTCCGTATTCTCCTTCACAAGTCTAGAATTTAGTTCAGTTTTTTCCATTAAACACATTTACCATATTTTTTTTCATGAGTTATATGGGGGGGTCAACTTCACAAAAGGACAACAGTCACCAAATAGTCGATAATATATGTATGTTGACAATATCGTTACAAACAACCTAGTTATAATGACGATTTACATATACTCGATGTAGAGATTTTTTCATCGGATAAGTCTCAAATTCCGAAAACACTGTTACGTAAAAGTCAAATAACAAACTCTCGAAAATTAATTCACAGTCATTCCATTTCTTTTTATATTATAGGAGTTCGTGTATTTCCTTGTGAAGTAGTAAGTCAAATAGTGTTTTGTAAGTTTTTATACGTCGCTGTCCCTCCTATTGATTGTTATTGACCTATCATTGATTTTCGCAGAGTCTGGCATACATCACCTCACCTTTATAATCTTTACCGTATTTTCATTTATGAATTCATGTTCACCGCTCTTGGAGTTTTAATCATGTGTCGCTGTAAAGTGTAGTGACAGACGTTTAGTTTCTTTCTATAGGGTGTGGTGTAGTGCCGCAAGCAGAGGAGTTGGAAATAGGACTCGCAGCTTCGCACCGGTCGCTAGTCCCTCATCTGTCGTCGACGACGCCCCTTCAAACAGGCCCAGGAGACGGAGGGTCTCGGTGCGGACCTCTACGTTGGCCTTGCAGGTTGGTCCCCAGTGGAGGTCGGGTCTCAAAGATTTCGTGGTTGGCGTCCTTCTTTTATACCTAAAATGTATACAGGTGCACGAATTGTAAATCTTAACCTCTACTCCAAACCCTACTCAAAATCACCTAAGAAGAAACGCAGATCACAAGTCTTAATTAAGAGAGGAATAAAAACAAACAATTGTGGGTTTGGTGGGTTGGCACTCGACCTAACAAACTACAGTGTATGAGTGTCGTAGTCTACGTAGGTTAACCTGTGTAGTAATAAGATAGTAATCGAGTTAGTATAAAACTAAAGGCGTCGACAACACACTATGAAAAGCTTACTGAACGAAAAAAATATATTTGAACATCCGACATAGACAACCTCGTCGAGCCTCCGTCTTTGTAAACCATGTGGAATGGGTAAAAGATATTGAGTAAACAATATATATTGTCAAGCGGGTAGACGTCATGATCGGATTAATAGGTCACTTTGTGTACAGTAGCATGGGGCGTTGTCTGCTACGACTTTTGGACGTCTGCTGTTCGTTCTGTAAAAAAACGACTCTCCCCGTCCAGAAAGCGTCGCCCTGGGGTAGCCTCTAGTCCCCATCACATTCAACAACAGCACATCCGCACCACAGAAACCCCCCACGTTTGTAGTCTTTCGCACAGACCGACGAAGGGAGTAAACCTTTATTTTAGCGTCGCCTCCGCTGCTCGTCGGACGGTGCAGGTACGAACGTCCTTGCGTTTTTGTGCCTCCGGCCCGTGGACCGGTTCAGAAACTCAATATCGAAACGGGGCCGTTCGAATTGTCCTGGTCGAACCGTACACGTTGTTTTTCGTGTGTCGAGTTAAAATGTGTGTGAGTGTGTGCGTTGGTCGTTTTACCCTTCGGGTCGCGTTCAATTCCCCCCCCACAGTATCTAAAGGTCCGTTTCTCTCGCAGGTGTACAATCACTCCATGAACTAAAATAACATACATGGAATACATTGACCTTAAATATTAATATTCTGTTGTTATATTCAGTACCAAATCAATCAAAAGACTATTTTTTTAATTTATTTGTCACCCGCGTTGTGTCATAAATCGTCCCGTGCGTTACACACGTTCAGAGGGTGAATTTGACAACTCTCCCGTGACATAAATAGAAGGACCATGAATTGCCATACCTTCCTCGTTTTTTACTCTATGTTTTTAGCGTCTTTTAACGTCCGTAGACTAAAAATTTCTTTAAAAAACGTTTAATAACAACCTTTTATTCATAAACCAGTCGGATGTTTGTTTGTTATTAAAGACCGACGAGTCCGTCTGCGACATTGAAGGAAGAAATTCTCCGCGAGGCGAGACAGGAGGTGAACAATTGACATAATCACTGTGGACAAACTTGAGCCCGATAGTCATATTTTCTGTGCGACAGGTGTGTGGCAGTTTTTTCAGTGTCGAGGTTTGATCGTTGGGATACCGGTTACTGCGTTTCTCCTACAGTTTCCTGTGGTCTTTGGCTTTTTAACATCTGCGACCGTGGTCCCGACCCTTCTGACTTAGACCGTTTATCCATTTCGTCGAACCACACTTCTTTAGTTGACACCTTCCGTTAATAACTTTTACCTCTGTACGTTCTGGTGACTACTTACGAGGGAGCTAGACCCCCGGAGCGTGCCGTTCTAGAGGGTGGGGCACCCCAGTTTTACTAGTGTTCTTAGCCCACTCGTTTTTAGGCTTGGTTGTGCCCCCCTTCGGTCCGAGTTACTGGACGTTCTCTCGACCCTTCTGTAAAGCATTAACCCATCATTGTACCCTGTATGCAAGGGCAGGTTTGCTTTCACTAACTGTACGGCGGCTCAATCACTGGTATCTTTTTATTTACAAAGCAATGTTAGGGAAACTTCCATCCTACATCTGCTCCCTGATGTCACGGCGTATTGTAAATGGCTACTGCCTGAGATCGAATGCTGTGGTTGTATTAAATGTGCCAACTGCTAGGACTGTCTTAGGGAATACAGCTTTTAGATGCGCAGCTCCGCTAATTTGGAACAGTCTGCAAAAGGAATGGAAGTTGAGCAGTTTGGTTCCATTACCTGTTTTTAAAGCAAGGATAGATGCTATCCAATCGGAAACTGTTGCTATCTGTAAATGCTACTAGCTATACAAACTGTAGTCAATATAAATATGCCATATGATGTCCTCTTAGTTTTTCTGTCATGTTTGTATTCATGTTGGAACCTACTTGCAGCAGGTCACCATTGAAAAAGAGGTCAATGATCTCAATGGGTTTTCACCTGAATAAATAAAGGTTTTGAATTGAATTGAAAGTGTTTTTTCCTGTGGTTAAAATACATTTTCCGGCATTTCTTGGCTTCCATGCCAATACTGCCTGTTTCTCCAAGCTGGGGGCGTGCTGACCCCCGGTCTACTGTATACATTGACTTAAATAAGCACCTCATAGGACTTCCAGTTCAGCGCCCATGATGCCGGCAGCTTAATGTTGGAGCTCCTTAACCCTGACAGCAAGACACCTTCTTTCTGTGGTTAAAACTGTCCTAAAGACATGTATTATTAACCTGTTAAGCCCGGCAGCCGCGGGGGCTTTTTCACGAAACAGGTTTTTTCACGAAACTGTGTCTCAGGGCTTCTTAACATTTAACAACCTATTAATGTGTCATACCCACTCAACGGGAAGAAACTCAGCTAACTGACAATATGAACAATTTTTTTACCGAAACAAAACACAAGTCTCACAAGAAGCGTCTAAATGAGCCCTTAGCGAAAACGGGCTAATGCTATTTCTGCTCATAACTCTCAAAAACGATCTTTTATACTTCATACTATCTCTATATTCCATTGGTATAAGTCTCATCACTGAACGGCCAGAACTCAATGAACGAGCAGCCAGAATAGAGCAATAAAACAACATCAGTTTTCAAAACCATAACAATAATTATGTCTTACCTTTGCTGTTTTCTGATCAAAAGTTGTGTTCAATGGCATTAAAACGATAAAAACGCTGCTGAAGGTTAATCCAATGTGTCTGTGTCACTTTGAAATGATTACTGATAATCCATCATTCCATTTTTTGCAAAAACTGAGATCTCATGTCCCTTTGTGTGAGAGCTACAACCCAGCTTCCGGTTTTGGGCAAACTGCGTGCGCATCACTCTCAATCCTCAATGGTAACGTGTAGGTGGATTTAGGAACTAAATTGGCTCTAACGGTTCAAAAGAGGTGTCAATCGTCAAAATCGACCCAAATGACCCCAGAAGTGAGGTTTTTTTTGCTCTCTAAAAAGGTTAAATGTCACTTGTTTTGCATCAATCTTGATACAGGGGACTTATTGTATGTTATAGTTTGGATTCCTAAAGCTTTTAGTCTACTATCCCATCATTCAAGTGTGGTTTTCACTATAAGTAATGTTTTCTTTTGGCCAGACACTATAATTAAAAAATGTTTTACTATGTTTATTCTGAATTTATTTTAAAATAAAACAATTCTATATTGATTCTTACTTTTCTACATCCAACTCACAGGTTTATCATTGCTTAGAGAAAAAAGATTATTAATGTACCCCTTTTAGAAGTGAAGATGTAGTCATTTGTTCTGGGAATGTCATTTTCGAGCCTGAGACCTGAAAAACAGGCTACAGGCTTAACAGGTTAACAAGGCGTTAGTGTAATGACTTAGCAGAAATGGAAAACTGCCGGAAAAAACGAAAGACAAGCCTTCTCCAGATATAGAAAAGTCAGCGGACGGTATTCCGGCTAACGGCGACCATTGTGATCCTGAGATGCGTGTGTTAGCATTTTTTCGCTCAGGGCTAATTCAGAGCCTTTGTTATTACCCTTATGTTTCGTTTTGCTAAAAATTGTTAATATTGTCTGATAGCTGAGTTTCTTCCCGTTAAGTGGGTATGACACATTAATAGGTTTTTAAATGTTAAGAAGCCCTCAGACGCTGTTTCTTGCAGATGTTGCGATATTTTCTCCCGGGGGAATGGGGCTTAACAGGCTAAACTTTGAAGTCAACATGGACAAGGATTTCTTAAAGCTCCATGACCAATGAACAATCAAACTTCAAGTGTTTTTTTAATTCAGAAGAGAAGCAAGATTTCACCTTCACACACCTCGGTCCTCTTTGGGCCCTCTGGCCGGTCGCTTCATTTATTATTGAACGCCCCCTCCCCCTCACAGTGCCAGCGTTGCCAGTCGGGTGAACACAGAGCAGCGAGGCCTCAGCCCTTCTGGCTCCGGGCCCTCTGATCCTTGAGGAGCGGAGGTGAGAAACGACCGGCCTCCTCAGCTGGTGAATAATTAACGGAGGGGGGGTGAGCAGCTGTGGAGGGGCGTTGGCTCATGTCCTCTGGGTGCTGAGACATTTAGGCCTGTTTGTTTTGTTATTGTGGTTGTCGCCAAAGTGAACTAAAATCTATCCTCTTTTTACAAAAAAATCATTTTACCCTTTAACTTTTGCCAGTTGTTGGAGACTGAAATAATTCATAGGAAAGCAATAACCAATGTATCAAAAGCATTGCCAAGATCATTTCGAAAATGAAGTCTACAGCTGTTGCTGTCCTCATGTCTTGAAGATATTCTGAGTGGCTTGTCAATACAGTGCAGATGTTCTTGTTGTATCTCAGGATGACAAAATTCATATTTTGTGTTTTTATTGATTTTCAGTAGTGAACAAATACCTTTAAATATATGTTTTTTTGAAAAAGGAGCAGAACAATTTATACTGATTCTTATTTGGATGTATTGTCCAGATAAACACAAAGAAAATGTGTTGTGTTCCTTTTTTTAAGATTACGTGTGTTTGGTACTTTGGCAACATGTAGTGTTTAGAAACTCATTCAGGTAAATAAAGTTGCAAAGGAAGTGGCTGAGTGAGAGTTTCAAACTGATCCACCTGCAGGTGAGCTGCTGCTGCTCAGCAGGGGGGGGCATCTGACGGAGGGGCAGCGGTTGGTCCTGAACACCAACATCCTGCTGGCGTGGGACTCTTCGGGCCATCCAGAGGAGCTGGTCTACACGCTGTCGGCCCCCCCCCGGCACGGCCTGGTCCACGGCGTCCAGCAGCCGGGCGTCCCTCTGGCCAGCTTCACTCAGCTGGACATAGCCGCACATCGAGTGTGCTACACCCATGACAACAGCCACCACGCAGACACAGACTCCTTCAGGTGAGAATATACACATGGAGGTCTGCAAGGGAAATATTCAAATGAAGTTATCATCATCTTGGTTAAATAGCGATTGGTCCTGTTTTAACTAGACATAATATATAAGTAACTTGAATTTATTTAATATTTCCAGCATGTGTAATGCACCCATCCGTGTGTCAGCATTATATCCAGCTGTTTCAATAAGTGAAACTATTTTTGCAGGAAATCATAACATTCTGCACACATGGGGAGAATATATGGCAAATGATATGCCAACCTATTGTGTGACGAGGATATTTCTGTCAACCCTAAAAAAGAATCACTCACAACATTTGGCCGGCGAAAGAGAAAATGGGCAGCGAGACAAGAGAGTGTCAGGAGACGCAAAGCTTTTCTCAGCTACAGTATGTTTATCTGCTTTTCCAGCCAATTTGGCAACAGCAGGGTTATTTAAGGGGGAAGGGGGAGGGGGGAGGAGGGTGACTGTGACCTGGAGTGTGTGCAGACCCCGGGTTTATCACCCAGACCCAGGCTGTTTGGCTCTCAACAAGCCAGACAGATCACAGCCAATAATCAGACTGAGAGAATGAAGGAGGGCAGACAGACAGACAGACAGACAGACAGACACACAGACAGACACACAGACAGACACAGACAGACAGATACAGACAGACAGACAAACAAACAGACAGACACAGACACACAGACACACAGACAGACAGACAAACAGACAGACAGACAGACAGACAGACACAGACAGACAGACAGACAGACACACACACACACACACACACACACACACACACACACACACAGACACACACAGACACACAGACAGACAGACAAACAGACAGACAGACAGACAGACAGACACAGACAGACAGACAGACAGACACACACACACACACACACACACACACACACACACACACAGACACACACAGACACACAGACAGACACAGACAGACAGACAGACCTGTGCATTACTTGTGTTTGTGTGTTTGCTGTGACAGCAGATGATGAATAGGCATTACTAGTAACAACAGCACTGGCATGGCGTCTGTGGCCAGAGTGTCTGGGCAAACATGGCCGACATTGAAGCCAGATGTTGCACAAGGACCTTCCTCTGAATGTGTGTGTGTGTGTGTGTGTGTGTGTGTGTGTGTGTGTGTGTGTGTGTGTGTGTGTGTGTGTGTGTG
>NW_011352782.1:108005-118969 GCF_000735185.1 Notothenia coriiceps
AAAACGCTCACCACCTCCGAATTTACGAATCGCCCTCAACCCAAACGTGAAAGTCAGTAAAAAGGAAACCATGGTTTCAACCTATTAAGTGCAAGCCTTCACTACGGAAAAGTTTACTCACACTTTCAACTACATAACTGGTCGGGCAATTGGGTTAAATTCAACTTGTTACGGCTGTTTGTCGAAACCAAAGTTTTTTTTTTGTTTTTGGTATAGAACAGCAGTTGGTACATGCATTGACGCGATT
The DNA here is from genome assembly GCF_000735185.1 of Notothenia coriiceps. Classification (NCBI taxonomy): domain Eukaryota; kingdom Metazoa; phylum Chordata; class Actinopteri; order Perciformes; family Nototheniidae; genus Notothenia; species Notothenia coriiceps. The sequence continues at coordinate 108,253 of NW_011352782.1, forward strand.
GGGTTTTCCACTAGTGTTTTCGCCCTCGAAGTTACTGATTTTCAGTTGAAATAGACGCAAGCGGCAAACCTGTCTAGTGAGTTATGACTGATTTAGACTTGCGTAGGGACAACTGGTATATACTGAGAGTCTGGTGTTCACTTTATTGAACGAGGAGATACTGCGCAACTTGGTTTACACTCGTTTAATGAGACTTGCGACGCTCGTCCGTGGACTCTATACGGAAGGTTCTTTCAAACGCCAAATATCCTTATGTTGCCATGTTAGCAAAGCGCTACCTGGCTGTATCTGCTACCTCTGTCCCTAGAGAGGGTGTTCTCCACAGCAGGAGACATTGTTAGTGCCAGCAGATCTGCCCTTTCGGCAAGCAATGTGGACAAGTTCATCTTTCTTTAAAAAAACATGAAAATACAATGACAAGCAAGTCATAATGTCAAACTGGCTGCTTAGGTACTAGTACAGTACAGTTCAAATACAGATTATTTCAGTTCATCCAAATGCTGCACCTTAATGTTTATTTTATTATATTTTGTATTTGAGTGAATACATTATTCACAGTTTGATAATAATACAAAAAAATATATTTTATGTTTTGTGATCATTTTTTCTGCTGTACCGAAAACGAACCGAACCGTGACCTAAAAACCGAGGTACGTACCGAACCGAAATGTCTGTGAACCGATACACCCCTACAGAGCAACAAGCTGAGCTAGCTCGGTTAGCAGCGCCGAACTGCCCTGGAGAAACACATGAAACTACTTCATTCAGTGTTTTTACCTTTAATCACGGGGTCCGTTTGCTTTGGAGATTTGATTGTGATTGGTGGTTTGCTGTCACTCACTCAAGTACCCCTGACATGAGAGCCGCGCAAGTTTTCCTTTTGTAGCAAGCAGCAAAATAATTGTAACATGACGTGTTTGAGCTAATTTGCCTATTTAATATCGCAAGTCCTAAAAAAATGAATACAAAATAAATAGATAAAGGATTTTGTTTTGTTTTAAATCGTCACGTCCTGCGATGTGAATGCGCATATCGCGATTATTGACACGATATATCGTGCAGCCCTAATGTACACAGCTACAGTTGGGATACCTTCGTTAGCATGTTACTCTCATATTGGAAGAGGACATTCACTATTTTCCCAACACAACATCTTGTTCCTTGTTGTTCTTTTTTTTCCTTTTTTAATACTGTGAGCCAGAACAGTTTTCAGTGTCCTTTGTAATCCTGTCTTTGTTAGAGTCCTTAACTTTCCTCCAGATTTCTGCAGAGAGAGTTGGAGAGTCTGAGAAACGATGAACACGAGCTGGAGGCTCTCCGCAGTGAAGTGGACGAAGACACCACTGAGATCATCCCTTCAGCTGTGTGAGTCCCACGGATTCAGCTGTAAAGTGTATTGTGTATATTTTATTGAATTTGCAATAGCGACTAGTGCAATATTTCTCAAAGATCAAATATATATTTTAGTGCCAATTTGAGCTACAATGAAACTATTTCATATCCATGTTTTTATTTCTAATTATAATTTATGTTTATCTAACGATTATTTGCATTATAGCAGAATGATTGGGAATAGCCACACACTTTAAAAACATTAATCCAAACTTGTTTAACCCTCATGTTGTGTTCGGGTGACCCGTTTCAAGTTAAAATGATATAATAACTATGCTCTAGTTTTTTGTATCAGAACGAGGCTTCATGATATCCTCCACAACAGCTTTATAAACACTACCAAACTGATTTTGACAATTTTTGCCAAGTCTGAAGTTCTCATTAAAAAAAAAAGTGTATAATTTGGTGTTGGGGTCTGGGGAGACCCTGCAGCATGTTGTGGGTCACTCGGGGTCACATTTAGCCCAATCAAGATTCATCTTTGACTTTAGACAGGACTTAGTTATGATGTAGTTTAAACAATATTGGATGATAGTCATTACTTTGGACTGAGATAAATCATGGGTCGAAATTGACCCGCGAACACCATGACCGGTAACAGCTTTCGAACACAACACACGGGTTTAGCTTGAAATTCTGGAGTAAAAGCAAAATAAAATGATGTAGTTACTGTTTAGATATACATATTTGGGTTCGGATTGTAAGATATTTTTACATGTAAATGTGGAGATCTTTGTAAAAACAATGCAGGTTGTATGTACAGTACGGGTTACTTTAAAGCCGTACTGTACATACATACAAAGATGTACTGGTGGAACATCTGCAGTCTGTGGTGCTCTCTTATTCATTTGTCGGTGGAACATAACAAGACGTTTGAAGACTTTCTCTTTGCCTTTTTTTAGACGTAGTTTCTGATATTTTATACACAAAAGGAATTCCACGATAAGTTACATAAAGTATTTTCATTTCATGTCCCTCTACAGATTTGTGTCCCAGTTGTACTACCTGATAACGAAGATCAAGTGGGAGTACGAAACGCCCCCCAACGTCTTAAAAGGAGGTACGGTCAGCTTCCTCTTGTCCTAATGAATCCCTGATAAAGTGACGCCCCCCCATCAGGATGTATATTTATACACAGTTCATAGTACATTTAGAAAAGCCTTGAAACCTTGATCTGCGTATGCCATTTTGAATATTGCCTTCTTTAAGAGATATTGTGATTGGCGGGAACTTGAGTGACATTTTGTTGGCTTTATTTTGTGTGCCCGTTCTTGTTTTCTCCTCTTGCAGTTCACTACGGACCCGACCTGGCGACTCCGATCAACATGGACAAGTGTTCGTTATCTCCGTGCGACGTGAGCGACCAGCTGTGGAGCTTCGTCAGCACCGAGTGATAGCTGAGTGGAACTGTGTGCTCTTTATCTGTGTTGTTTGTCTGTTGTTCTCATGTTCTTTACTACGTTTACACTGTTTCATGAAAATTAAATATCTCACACCTTTCAAATCAGTAGCTATTCTTTAAATTGTATTTAAAGAGCCCATGTCGTGCTTTTCTGGTTATTACCCGGTTATATATGTAAACGGTGTGCGAGTCACAAACCCTCAAAGTGCACCCTGTAGGGAGTAAAACTCTAACACAGAAAAGACCTGTCTCTAGCTACATCTCACTTCGGTTAAATGGATTCCTTGCGTCGTTTCCCTGCGTTTCGTCCCTCCCACCAGGGAAGCATGGAGAGACGCGAGGAAACCACGAGAAGCAGGGAAATTCGTTTTAAGAGCAATGGGACGTTGTTTCCTCCGGAGCGTCACGTGAAGCGACGTCCGTTTGTGATGACGCCGCACAGCTGATGTCTGTCAGCAGCCAGATCAGTGCATGCGCTGCATCGTCCAATCAGTGAGCGATACACAGTAAGGGGGCGGGGCGAGTGTCTGAGGATTTCACGAGGATGGTCTGGTAGTTCCTCGATTATCGCTCCTCCGTTATCGCTCCTCGGTCCTCTGTCACAAATGAGGCCACTGGGACGGTACTCAAGATGGCGCAGACAAATCAACTTCCGGTGATACCGAGCCTGAGGAGCGAGGAAATGAAGTCACTGTGACTTCCTGGTCACGGTGACGTAACGATGACCAAATGGACCAGTCCGTGGAGCTCCTCACACACACACTCACTCAGCCTTCTCTTTTCTCAGGCTGTGAGTGTGTGTGTGTGCTCAGGCTTAGTTCCGCGCTGTCTCGCAGACCCCACGCAGCAACCAGGAAACGACACCAGTAATCCAGCTCACACTGTCCGCTCCTCGAGCCTCAAAGGGTGGAGTAGCGGGCCTCAGACCCCACGCAGCATTCTCATCTGTTTGTCATTACTGGTGTTGTTTTCTGGTTGCTAAGAAACGCCATTGTAACACATACTCACTGATGTTCCGCTGTAACCGTGGTGGACTCATCAGAACAGAGTGGGCGAGCTGACCAATCAGAGCACAGTGGGCTCATAGGGGGGGGGGCAGGAGCTCCAACAAGGCGTTTAGGACAGAGAGTGAATACACATACAATACAGAGATGCTGTATGAGAAACCAATGTGAGTTTGTGTAAATCTATTCTAGTAAACCTCAACGATGATCAGTAGAAATGGATATATCATGTTTTATAGTGTTAGATGGGGATGAGTTGAACACTAGAGGGCGCTAGAGGACTATTGGTATGGTATTCATGTGCCTTAGTCCGAGAGGCGGGTAAGTGAGTAGCTACCACTGAAATGCAGCATAGAAGGGCGTAGCCTTCCGTTGGCGTCGTCTCTTAGAGCGGAGTCTCGTGGCGTGCTTTTCGGAGATGGCTTTCAAGGGTCTTCTGTTTTACCGACGAGGACTTCTGGCTAGTGGTAGCAAGACCGTCAGAAGTAGTAGACAACCGACGGCGAGAAGCAGGAGGGGGTTTGTGTTTCTCTGAAGAGACGCGCTGTCTTCTGTTTTGGTATCTCGTTTACTTTAGTGAGAATAGTGTCCGCCTTTTGATGTATAGTGTTATCTTCTCATTTTGTCTGGTACAATTTTGTAATGGGTTGATTCTTTTGACTTGGAGGTAGTAGATGTGCGACTTGCTCGTCCTATACTCCGCCCGCTAAGACTCCGACGACACGGGCTGGACAGACTGACTGCTTCCTGCCCGTCGAACTTTCTTCTAGCCCTACAGGGAAGGACCTCACGTCGTGATCATTTTTGTCTGCCACAAGAAGGGTATCCGACCTTCCTGGACCTCTGGGTGCCAGAAGACCCTTGACATGCGGGAGGGGTTGATAGTTTCGCTAAATGGGGGGTCCCACAGGTTTTGTACTGTGTGCCCTGAGAATCTCTTTGCGTGAGCTGATTGTTGACCGAGGACTTAGACTCGACACGAAGCACAAGCTGACCAAATGAAAAGGACAAAACGTGAGACAGGGCCTCAAAAAACCATAATTTTGAGTACGCCTTGTCTTTATTCGGGCTTACGTTGTCTTCAGGTATAACCCTCTTTCTGTCAAATATACGGAATTCCTCCTCCTCCGTTTGATCGTAATGTAAATAGAACATTCTGTGATTTTGTGCCGGTCATAATTCAGTCTCGTAGAAGAGCAGATGCGGCAAAGGAAAAGTAGTCACCAAACAAACAGGAGAACTTTTTTCCTTTACTTTTTCCGTCTAAATACTATTTATGTCCCCTACCAGTAGCTATGTAACGAGTGTCGACTTTGTACTTAAGTAAAGCCCACCGAAACAACGTTTACTGACCTTTAAGGGGGATTATAACCAGTATGTGTCACAACCCTCGCGGACGGTTTCGGTAGTTAGTCGTGACCGTTTATAGACCCGAAAAAAACCCGTAAAAATGAAACTTTTTACTGTTACAAAAAGCAAAAAAAAGAAGCCAAGGGGCAGCACCAAAAGAAAAAGAAAAAAACAGAAAGACCGAAGGGTAGTACTATAACTGCGTTAAACCATTTTTGACCGGAATGGGAGTGTGTAGGACAGGGCGAAACCAGGAAAATTTAACTTTGTTACAGTGACGCAGTTAATATTCAGACGGGGTGAAGTAAGTAGGTGACGGAGAAAGGTAGTGTGCGTACATAAAACCTACCCCGAAAAGGTACAAGGTTTTGACACAAATTCCGTTAGGGAGTTACCACCAGGGGACCTGGGCCGCGGTAAGTAAAAGTAATAGGAAGACGCGGTCGAAACCATGACGTAAGTTGTCAGAAGGGAGTAGTAGTTACCTGAGTGACAGCTCTTTTGTTCCGATACTTGTTGGAGAGAAGAAAGGGCAGGAGTATGGGCAGGCCAAAGGTCGAACGAGAAGACAGCGGGTTGAAACGAGTTGGGGTGTCTTAGACGTCGGTTTGGTTACATCAGACGGACAGCTCAGAAAACAGCCAGTAAGGGGGCTACCTATGTCTCCGAGAAAAAACGGCCTCGTCCGGGACTTGGCGCAGTATGACCGAAACCTCCAGGGAAGTTGCGTACTACTTACTGAGTTCGTTATTTTGGGCTGCCGCCTGCAAACAAACTGCGGAAGAGTCCCGACGTTTTAGAGTAAATACATGAATTAATACCTCTTTTCACAGAGGAACAACCTCTTTCAAGTTACAAGAGCGCAATTATTATCGCCTATGTAGGACAATAGTCTTTAGAGGGCTGTTGTCCCCCACCCGAAGACCCCCTTAAGTAAAACACCAATATCCTTGTATCTTTTTATTTACAAACGAAACGGTTGCACACAATAACATGTATGTCATTTCTCTTTTAGATAAATGAAACAAAACATATGAAACATTTATAGATATCAGGAAAAAAAACATTAACACTTTTTGGACTGAATTTCAATACTCAGTTGAAAAAAATATTACACGTGACTTATTTTTTGTACACTTAGTTAAAATGGACCTCACACACAGCCCAAATAAACTTGACACCCATTCCAAAGACAAAAGAGTGTTTGTGTACGGAAGGACAAAAAGTGGCACTCAGTTTTGATCTTTTGTCTGTTTATAATGTACCCTCCACCACCAGGAAGCCTAGTTGTATGAACTTTACATACGTTCAAACCAATCCATCTAGTTAACAGACACTTCTCTGGACTCCGATACAGTAAATTTATGTCGGTTTGGTTTCGTAGTAAACATAATGACTTCCATTTGTTTTTTTCAATTATAGAGTCGATTTTACATAGAATTTCATAATTTTACAGGTTTTTATTCTTTTTTTATTATGTCTTTTTTATATATTATAACATTTATTATTATTTTTTAACCGAGTAATTTGAGTAAAATACGTTTTTATATTAACGATTTCGATACTATTTATGTTGCTTCATCTTTCGGTTCTACAGGGAAATTTAACTTCACAAATCATTTTTCTCGTATTTTAGTGTCGTTCAATTAGTACGTCACTTAGGACACTTTGGGGTCACTATTACACAGTAAATATAATCCTAATTTGAAATTTGTTCTAATAACTTAGGTCCGTCTAATTTCTTTGGTTATACGCTACTTGTCTCGCTACTAGTTCCGTACTGATTGTCTCGGGGCGGGGGCGAGTGGTGGAACAATTGGTGAACGATTCTTTCACACTACTACTTCGCCGTCTTCTGCGACGAGACAAATGGCATCTTTGGGGTGCGACACGGGTCGTACTACTCTCGCTCCGCTCACCGCGAGACGGCGAGAAATTTTGCAATAGATGGGAGGAGTGGTGGTGGACGCGACGTCGGGACGCCGTAGCTAAGGAGATTTGCGACTACTTTACACTGTGGCGACTATGTCTAGTATTATTGTTATTGAAACGTAAAGTCACCCTGGGTTCCAGCGAAAGTCTTTTTTTGTTTTGTTGTCAGTCTGTTTGTTGGTTTTACTTCTTCTTCTTATAGGGATGAAACAAAATCGACAAGAGGAGACAATTGCAATGTACGTCCAGCCACACAAACAACACACACACACACCACACACACACACACACACACACACAGAAACACAAACACATTACACAAACACATACCACAGATACACATACGCGTCACGCTGTACAGTAATCCCCGTCGTCTTTCATACATGTTTATACTAATGTTTTTTTGCAGTTAAATTTTTTTTTTATATATATCTATATAAGATTTAGTACAATTAGAGACTAAGCATGACATGTAACGACAAAATCAGACACCAAGGAAGATTAACACAGATGTCACAGCACGATTAACTCGACATTCATCGGTACACCCTGTTTTGGGCTAGTACGGGAGGGACTGATTCACTTGCACTGATATTTTGTGATGTTGACGCGTACGGATCTCATAAAGGATAGATACCACACACCGTTTGTTTATTACTGGTACTCCCCGTCTCACGACGGTAGGGGTGGCATTGCAGTAGAGTGTAGTAAGTCTCGACTAACCAACATTCATGCACACGGCGCTTTCACACCACACCTTCTCACCCTCTCTCTGCGCAGGGTTTTTGGTCCTTAATTCGACGCGTACCCAAGGGAGGTGTTTATTGTTACTCTAAAGAGTTATCCTAAATCTTTTATTCGAGTTTTTATTCTAGACACCCTTTGCATCGACAATCTATTTACGTGCAAAACAAGTCGGCCTATTATAGGTGTACAGTGTGATAAATTATTAAAAGGCTTAGTATGTAGATAGCTAATCTAAATACTATCTGAAAATTGATGTTCTTTCTATTCCTCTGAAATGTTTGTTCATTATCTCTAAAAACAGGTCTTCCTCTCCGTTACCTGGAAGTAGAAGTTCAGTTCCATTCTAGGCGTTAGAAAACTATTTTACCCTAGAACGATCTCCTCTATGTAAGTTATAAATTTACTATTTTAATGTAAAAAACCCATAGGGAAACAACTTGACAGACAAATTTTAATTAGCTTCGTCAGTCTGTTTTTCTTCGAAAACTTTATTATAATATAAAACTAAATCCGAGTTTTATAATTAAACATTTGGACTTCTCAGCAGCGGTCAACGGAATGGTCGGTACTTGGAGTGACGTCTTCGAATATTATACCTAGTAGATGTAAAAAGATACGGGGTGGTGCAACACATGTATATCTTTGCGTTGGACCACATTACGCACAGAAACACCATACAACCGGATGCAGCATGCACACACACACAGGATCGTAATGATTAGGAACACCCCCGGATTTAGACAAATTCGTGTACAGTGCAACCCCTAGCGGAGGGAATACCCCTGTTACTACCTCCAGGGGTACTCCCCTTAGTAATTAAAATGCCACTTTCTGAACCAATCCCATTCCGACTCCAATCCGTACACATACCAATACTAATTCCAATCCTATTCAGGAGGTCCTTTACGTCATTCAGTTACATTACACACACACACACAACACAACCAACACAGACACACAGACACACACACACACACTATGCGCGGCACACACACACACACACACGGAACACATACACACCACACACACACAAACACACAGAAACACACAACAACACACACACACACACAACACACCAACACACACACACACACACCCATACACGCACAGAAACACATACAACACACACGCACAGAAACACAACACATACACATACACAACACCACACACATACACACACACACCACACACACAGAAAGAAACACATACACACACAGATACACACAACACCACAGAAAGATACACATACACACACAGAAAACATGCACACACACAGAAACAATTGCACACACACAGACACCCACACACACAGGAATAGGAAACACATACACCACTTTTATATGTCAGTTGCAACATATAAAAGGGAGAAAATAGACGTAAAAATCTTACATATAACATATTAACACATAAAAGATGATAAACCTAAAGGATTAATACACGTCATGAAACAAAAGGTACGGACGACGACGTTGTCATCTCTATAGGGTACAACCCGACTTATTTCATAAAGAATTTGTTACACCACATATTTCCGGACTACTTGTTCGACGGAAATGAATGGTAGCCAACAATGCCAACCCTCGTAAAGCAAAAAATATATAACGAAGGGGAGGAAATTGGGTCTTATACTGAGAGAGGAAAAGTTTAGCACGTAAGCAATAAATAGTGAAACGTCTGGCGGGACTAGTGTACTGTGTACAGACAACAATAACTAATATAGCAGAACATACAAGACGACAAACCAAAAACATAGCGCATGCCACTGGTGCTGTCGAACTTTCCCGGATATATGGTTATTTTCACGTAATTAATTACTCAACCACAATCCAAGCTAAGCAAAATCCCAAAATCGAGCATTTACAAGGAGATATAATATATTGAGAGATTAGGTACCAATCATTCTATGTCACCGTTAGCTCAGGAAAACCCTCTTCCTTCGTAAATTATCTTATACAGTTTCGAACTTAACTTATTGTCCACAAGTTTGCAAAAACCTGGTTGGCCCTCTACTTGACATTCAATCGTACTTTGCGATACTGGTTTACTATATCGAAGAACATATGCTCTTATACAATTACATACAATTACAATTATGCAAAATTCCACTCAAAAACCTTTGAGTGGAATTTGCATAATTGGTTAAAGAGCACGTGTAAATGTAAGGTAGTATGAACGAAGCTAAATAAAAGACATACAAGAAATTATAAATTTAACATAAAGTGACCCTATTGTTTACTGGTAAAAGTGGAGTAGCGGTGAACCTCAAGATTGGCCAATGGAACCGCTGTGTGAAATGGAGTTGTAACTGAGTAAACCTTAACCTGGTTTGAAGTAAAGGGGGTATTGCTACAACAAATTTGTTGGTGGGCCGCATTTGCCTAGAAAGCGTCGCGTTTAGTTCGTCACTACGCTACAGGACCAAGTCTTCTGCATGTTAGGTTGTCCCTACCGGTATTATTTCATGTTTCTTGTGTGATGTGTGGTTGTGTACTAATGTTTGTTCGTCTGACATCTTATTGTTGGAGAACCTGTTTAATATCTTGAATTAACTTTTTCGATTTTTTACTATGGAACCTTTTAATTGAAAAACAATTAAAATAAATAATAAATGGTCCGATTTAAGCTAACAGTTGAAATTATTGATATGAAATTCTGGGCAGTGGCGCCTGTGGGACCAATTTACGAGTAACACTAAGGAATAAATACAAAATAATATTTACAAGAAAACATTCCTCCACTAAACATCTAAGTAAACGACCTTTGTTATGTTTTCGGATAATAAGGTGGAAAAGAACTTCGAAAGTACCGTCGTACAAGAAGAGGAGAACAAGACGTTTAACCATTGATTTCATATCAGATTTTTGGATTTTTTGTATTTCGTCGAAGAGAA
>NW_011352782.1:121623-123137 GCF_000735185.1 Notothenia coriiceps
GTAGAGACACTACATACTGATATACACCTGAACATCAGCAGGAGAGGACTCTTTAAAGTAGAGACACTACATACTGATATACACCTGGACATCAGCAGGAGAGGACTCTTTAAAGTAGAGACACTACATACTGATATACACCTGAACATCAGCAGGAGAGGACTCTTTAAAGTAGAGACACTACATACTGATATACACCTGAACATCAGCAGGAGAGGACTCTTTAAAGTAGAGACACTACATACTGATATACACCTGAACATCAGCAGGAGAGGACTCTTTAAAGTAGAGACACTACATACTGATATACACCTGAACATCAGCAGGAGAGGACTCTTTAAAGTAGAGACACTACATACTGATATACACCTGAACATCAGCAGGAGAGGACTCTTTAAAGTAGAGACACTACATACTGATATACACCTGAACATCAGCAGGAGAGGACTCTTTAAAGTAGAGACACTACATACTGATATACACCTGTATTATTATCTATACCAGTTATTTCTCGTTTGCAAAGCGTTGAGTTTTAACCGTGAAGGTTTACCTAAGGTCATGCATTTTGTTTCTGTGTTAGAGAGAGTGTGTATCCACGGCAATCAAAACAAAAATGCTGCACCAAACCCCATTTCTTTTTAAAATAGAAACCCCAGAAACTCCGATGTCCAGTTCTGTTGTGGCTCTCGGAGATTTATGGGAATCCTAGAAATAGCCGGCCTTTTGTTGCTTTTCTGACGCTCTGTTTCTGTTTCAAGTGCAGCTGTTCCTCGGGCTGAGCTCCTAATAAGGGGAAATGAGAAGAACACACGGTAATGTTGGATCTGTTTCTTTTCCATTGCTTCCAGACTGCATGCGGTATTTCTGTCACGCTGGACGACTGTACCTGCCTCATGCTTTGCGTGAATGGCACTTCTCTCCGTTATTCACAACGTAAAAACATTCAGATTCATATCATTATAACAAAACAAAACAGGTTGGGCCATTTCTGCTGTTTCTTCTTATTATGTATTTATTTCAACAAGGCCCATCCATACAAATACATTAATCTCAGAAAAGATGAGATGAATCATGCCAGATTTGAGAGCTAATTTCCAGGTACATAACAATCAACAAACACTAAAAAAATGGCATAATCTCTATCACACAAATAATTAAAAACATGATTTAAGAACAGGTCAATAAAATAATACATAGTACAGTTAAAATATAATATTACTTATTTAATTGTGTTCATGCAAGCAGAGACCGTTTTTAACGTTTGTAAAATTCATCAGAATGAAACTACTTGGGTTTTTGTTGCTCCATTTAGAATAAAATAATAATAAAATAAATTAAAACATTTTATATAAGAACTTAAAGGGGACCTATCAGGCAAAATGCACTTGTTGATGTCTTTTATACATCAACATGTGTCCCCGGTGTGTCGGGGAACTCACGCAGCGTTAAGAAATAAAACCCTCTCTCTTTTCCTCCGTACCCAAATCTCTAAAAACGGGGGACAACGGAGCTAC
>NW_011352782.1:123202-137234 GCF_000735185.1 Notothenia coriiceps
AATGCGTAAACTGTGTGCAGGACAGAAAAGCATTGTCCACTTGATTTGTTGAAGGCTACAATAAAGATGCCCTGTTAAATGTACTAAACAGTATCGTTTGGTGTTTTACCTTGTTCCACTACATTCTCCATAATAGATAATTGTACAATGACTGGGTGAGTTGGTCCTTTTCTCTACTGGTGCCACAGAACCAACCACACAGAACTTGTATTTTTTATTAGGGCGGGACTCGATAAAAAACATTAATCTAATTAATTACCCAAAAGGTTGTAATGTAATTAATCGCATTTAATCGATTTTAATCACATATGAAATATTGGACCTGAGAACAGTGAGAAGCAAATTTTTGTTCACATGGATTTTAACGTATACCATTTGAATAATGACTGAAGTACATAATAAGCAACAAAACATTGTTTATTTTTTTAGGTGTACACTGGCCATAAAGTGTAGCAATCACATATTTAAGGAAATATACATTTCAGATATTCAGGTAGCCTGATAGGTAGGTAGACCATCTGTAAACTATAACACTTTGTTCTTTTTAAGTATGTAAACACAGATAACTCTTCAAGTACACGATTCAGAACATTTGGAAAACCCTGACTATTCAGAAAACATCTCTCTGTTGCTTCAGGAGGCCATAAACAGACTTTGTTGATTTGACAACAGTTGATTTAAAAAATCTAATCAATTTCAGTCCAACTCTTCAATAACTTGGCAAAAACAATAAAGAGTTCAACATAAAGTGCCAGTTTGCACCAACAAACATAATAATAGTTCAAAATAAATGTGTCACTGCACAGACTCTTAAAATAAATAAAAAAGTGCGCGAGTCGATCTGACCTCATCCATCACTATTCTTCTCGCAATCACTCCTGATGGAAAAATAAATATCTCTCTGTGGCATAGGCCACTGTTTGATCAAACGCGCAAGTGCGGGGGGTGTGGGTCCTTGTACCCCTGCCGCCGAGTCGGGCTAACGTCCACGCTAGCTTCCACGCTACGCTGCTAATGTTTGCATTGAGGTGATAACTTTGAGGCTTTGATGTGCCTGCGTGAGATACGCAAATTCCTTTTTTGCGCATAATCTGCAAACAACCCTTGGCTCTTATCGACCGCTTCCATCCGTCCGCCGTTTTTTAAACAAAAGTTTCCCATCCCACCGGGGGCCACCAAAGCGGTCCTCATCCAGCCTTCTTGCGTTCGCAACTATTGTTCACTTGGTGGTTTGTATTGCTGTCCTGGAAGTCCATGAACGCACTGAGTTGGTGCTCCAGTATAATCGGTACCCCTGAAACCTCATCACAGTGGAGAAAACGTTCCGCGCTAACCAAAGATAGAGTGCGATTAAAATGCGTACATTCCTACTTTAACAGCGGTTCATTTTTGTGTACATAATTAATTAATCTTAATTAACGCGTAAAGTCCCGGCCTAATTTTTATTGTTATTATTTTTAAAGGAAAGAGTAAAGTAACTTGTTACTAGTACTTTTATAATTAGTACTAATCAAAGTAACTAGTTACTTTTTGAGAGCAGTAACTATAACTATTACTAGTTACTTTTTAAAAAGTAACTTGCCCAACACTGATTATTCAAAGTAATCATTTCAAGTGACACAGACACATTGAAGTTAATCTATGGATTAACCTTCAGCAGCCGTTTTTATTATCCGTTTTAATGCCATTGAACACAACTTTTGTATCAGAACAACAGCATAGAATAAGAGACACATGTCCCTTTTTGCTCCGTGTTGCTGATGTATCGGTTTTCGCTTCCCTGTCGCGCTGAGTTCAGATCGTGGAATCCAGTAATGGACTACTGTATACCGCCTAGAATCTGTGGAATCTCAGCTTGCTAATCGATATCTTGTTTTGCAGAGTACCGATCATGTAAAAGAGTTATGTGCGTCTAGCACTTGCCATTTAGGAACTTCCGTTCGATCTCTATTGGCTCTAACCGGTTCAAAAGATGTGTCAATAACCAATAATCCGACCAATGGGGTTCCAGAGAAAACACGGCAAATACAACACCAAATGACCCGCTAGAGGTGTTTCTTTTATTCTTCTAAACCCTCTCTAAAGAAAGTTCACATTTCACTTGTTTGCATCAATCTTGATACAGGGTACCTTATTATATGGTTTATAGTTTGGATTCCTAAAGCTTTTAGTCTACTATCCCATCATTCAAGGGTGGTTTTCACTATAAGTAATGGGTTTATTTTCGACGGAAACTATAATTTAATTTTTTTTACTATGTTCCATCAGAACTCTTCTACATCCAACTCACAGGTTTATCATTGCTTTGAGAAAAAAAGATTATTAATGTACCCCTTTTAGAAGTGAAGATGTAGTCATTTGTTCTGGGAATGTCATTTTCGAGCCTGAGATCTGAAAAACAGGCTTGGGGCTTAACTGGTTGATTAAGCAACCTGAGCTAACGGTGAAGACATGATACTCAGGTGTGCAGAACTAGAAAGTTTGCTCTGGGAAAAACATAGTCTCTGTTATGTAGGAAAGTTCTATTTTGGAAAAGCTTATATTTGAGGTCAAGTTTAAAAAAATAAAAGTGCCACTGTGCTCATGTGACTCCCTTTTCACCATCTGCCTCTCCTTCCCCTTCACTCTCCCTGACCTGTCCTGGCTCTGGGACCCCTGAACAAGATCCTTCTACAGACCACAGCATTTGATTCAACAATAAAAAGTAATAAATTCCTAGATCTTTGGAAAAGTGATCAAACTGATTCCCATCAGTTTTGCGTTCAAAGGGCACGCTGTAATCAGATTTCCTGAGGGTAAGCTGCTGCTACTCAGCCACTGTAAATATTAACTTGGGGAGATTTGTTGGGAGAGCAAACGAACAAGGAAGGTACTTCAGGGAATTCCCAGTGAAAAAGTGTGCAGCACTTTATTGTATAGAGATTTGGAGGGTTCCTTAGTGAATTGAGTTGGTTTCAAGGATGCCTCTTCATGTGTAAAGTCCTTCTTCGAAACCCACAGGGATTCATTCATGTATTTATATTGAAATAACAAGTCAAGGCCGACTCCAGTTCATGAGCTTGTGATGAGTGCACATGATATGTAAAAGTTTTAAATGAAGTTGTCTCAAGAAGGTTTGATACAGAGCACCCTTCAAGTTATAATATCACTGCCTGATCAGCTGCTATGACTGTTATCTGGCCAATGTGGTTAGCCACTTGGTTTCTATTTGATCAACCAAAGAGGGTGTATCACATGAAGTTATCCCACTGTGTAAAGCTCTGATACTTAATAAGAAGAGAAGCCAATAGAAAGATTAACCAGTCGGCCAACATGCAAGCTAGCAATACAAACAGCATTTCCTGTTAGGTTATGATATTCAAATGTGACATTAGCTTAGCAGCCAATCAAAAATGATTGAGATAACATTCGCAGGTCAGCCTTCCATCCAGGAGTCCTCACCAAATATAATTACCATGTTTTCAAATGAGTACTAAACTAAAGTGTATTTTACCTTTCCTTTATTCTCTCACCTGTGGACTTTAGTCATATTGGTTATGAAACTACACTCACCAAAGTGTTGTCTGTGATCTAAGAACACTAAAAATAGGTCCAAAGGGGCTACAAGTGTCCAATGTTTATCTAAAGATATACTAACTATGGATGGCATTAATTTGGCCTCCAGTGAGACTGTAAGGAATCTTGGTGTTATATTTGATCAGTCATTATACCCCACTATCCTACTAGGGCATTGCGTTCCAAGAATGCAGGGTTGTTGGTTGTTCCTAGAGTCTCTAAAAGTACAATTGGAGCTAGAGCCTTTTCTTATCAAGCTCCACATTTGTGGAATCAGCTTCCAGTTTGTGTTCGGGCGGCAGACACCCTATCCGTTTGCTTTTAAAAGAGTGCGCTTAAGACCTTGCCTTTTGATAAAGCTTATAGTTAGGGCTGATTAGATTCACCCTCGTTTTGCCTGATATAGTAGACTTAGTTGCGGTGGCGCCGGCACCTGCGGCCCGGAGGTGGGAACACTTACTTCTTCCTTCTCTCTGTCTATACCTGTGGTACCTCATGTTTCCGATAACCCAGCTTCCCCAAATTCTTTCTTTGTCTTTTTGTTCTATATACGCCGGGATCCGGAGGTCATCGGATGATCCTGCGGTCACTTTCAGTGGGATCGCGAGTCCTGGATCTTTGAGTCGTGCTGTGGTCCTGGATCATAAGCTCCTGGAATGGATACTCCTCGTGGATTCTCTTCCTATTAAGCGACCGACCCACAACATGGCATTTTCCAAACATCCTCGTGGAAGCTACCTAGTGTTGCAAATGTATTGATGCTTTTCAATTTACACGACGGCATCTATTGACGTCCTGTCCGTCCTGGGAGAGATCCCTCCCTCTCGTTGCTCTCCCCTGAGTTGTCTCCCCATTATTTCCCCTTTTAAACTGTGGGTTTTAATCCGGAAGGTGTGGTTTGTCCTTGTACGAATGTGAGGCTAGAGGTAGGAGGGTTCGTACTCTTGTCAAACTGATAGGTCGTCTTGTACAAAAGCTGTGAAGTCCACTGAGACAGAATGAAATTTGTGATATTGTGCTATATAAAATACAACACTGATTGATTGAATTACATAAGTCAATAGATTTGGGAGAAAAAGAACACAGTTTATTGGTGACAATGACGTACACTCCCTAAACATAGAATTAAGAGAAAAACTCCCACTCCTGCGTAGATTTCAATTACAACTCTCAGTTTTGTGAAATCTCAAGTGCTCACTTTTGGTTTTTAACTAAATAAAAGTCAGCTCATCTGGCTTACACAGTTGTTTTTAGTCCCGATTGTGTTTCGTGACCTGTTTAAGACTGCTGGATCTTGCAACCTCCTCATAATAGTTCATATTATCAGGTGGCGTCCGTCCAATACAAGGCCCGATCGATGCAGGCTGCTGGGGCGCCTCAACAGTATGCGCAGGGGCCTCGGCTTATGAGCGGTGCCGGTTGGTTGCGCAGTTCTCAGCCGCAGTNTGGAGAGCATGTGTGTGAAGAAGCAGGAAGTAAAAAGGAACTCACCTTGTGGTATAACCGGCAAGAGAGAAAGCCTTTGAGCTCCAAACTGTTTCAGAGATAATCCTTGATAATCCATGATATGGCGTTTCATCACGGCAGTATTTAGTTTAGACAGTAGCTGCCGGGTCCCGCATTATCAATTTATATTGTTTTTAAAGCTTTATACCCAAAATCCGCACTTTAGAAACAGGAAGTGAAACAGAGGGATATGAGGCATGGCTAGAATGGGTGACCTGTTTGGTATTTTGAGCAAAACACTTCATAGACATGTTTTTTATATATCTGAGAGCTATGCTATTGCCTAAAAATAGCATGATAGGTGACCTTTAAGTAAAACTTATATTTAAAAGAACAAGAGTAATAAATAAAAATAAATGTAAGTAAGTTGCATTAAATGGGTCACCGTAGATGTTTTATCTTCTTCTGTATTCATTTTAATATTGTTGTTATGTTTTCTGTAAAGCACTTTGGGCTGCTTTGAGCATGAAAGGTGCTTTACAAATAAAAGTGCATTATTATTATTATTATTATTATTATCATTAAATGATTAAAAAAGTGTATTCAACCAAAACAATTGAAATGTCATTCTACAATAAAAAAGATAAAATAAACATAAAAATATTTATATAAATATAAGGATTAGACATTTTGCAATTAAAGACAACCAATAAATAACAATCATATAAATTATAAACAAAGAAAGCTTAAATAAAATTGTGCAATAAAAGTAAAAACAATATTAGTTATTAGACAAGTAAAGTAAATAAAAATGTATATTTATATGAACATAAAAGGTAAAAAACATTTTAAATATGAGATACGAAAATTAAAATATTTACATTAACATAAAAATTCATACTTTTTCTCAAGTCCAAGATCTGAGCATTTCTTCAGATCTTGAAATCTACATTCAAAATGCTCTAAGTATTTGGTCTGTGGTTCGTGAAATGTCTTTCGCCAGAGCTAACATGTTTCTGCTCTGAGGCCCGGAGCCTCATGTTTTTACAAAGAAAACACTCCTGAAGTTGTTGCTTGTGTCGAAGCCAAATAGCCTTCATAGAGAGTGTCTGCAGTAAAACACTCACTCCTGCCCTCTAGATTCAAACAAAGAAAAGAGGAATCTGCTCAGAAGTCGATATTTTTCAAAACAAGAGTCATGAGGCGGAAAAAGCTTTGTTGGCCGGAGTCAGTGGAGATTTTCTGGTACAAATAAACACAGGAAGAGGCGGCTATTTGGGTCCATTTTGATTAGTCTTTAAACCCAGCATATGTGGATGTCAGTTGTGTCTATACGCAAACACAAACATCCTTATTTCCTCTCTCCAGTTCCCACTCTCAGGCTCCAGCACTTTCCATACGACAGATCAATGATTGTTTAGTCATTCTTTTCTGCTTGTTCGTGATTATTTCTTAGCTCACTTACATCTGTGTTTGTCAGAATCCACGATGGCATCATTGAAATTGAATCCCGGTATTTTTGCAGAGCGGTGTTTTAGGTTGACCACCAAGCTCTCTTGGCTCGTCGATAGAGGAAATCAGCTTTGTGTTTGTTAATTAAGGAAGATAGCTCGTTTAGCATTTTTGGCACCAAGTACTGTACATCATTAGTCAAAAACCACCCCTACTATAATTTGAATTTTTACCTAATTGCTTTAGCCACATTCACGGCTGATACACAGACTTGTTTTTGTTTGTGGTCACTCTTTGTTAGGCCTGCAGGATATTTACTTTCTTTAAAGGACACACTTTTATGGTTTGGAAATCATGCAAAGATCAATACCATCTGTCCGTCAAAGGAATGGTTGGATATTTTGGGAACTTGCTACCACTATCAAATCTGCATTTGCTAAATATGATGCTACAGCCAGCAGCTGATTAGCATAGCTTACAGACTGAAAACAGGACTACACTGACTTCACCAACCAACCCTTAACCAATTACCAGTTTAAATCTTGTACTTAAAACTGAGTTAAAAAAATAACACCTTTTGCCAGATATTTTCTTGTACAGGCAGAGTTACTTTGCACGTTTTCAGGTCTGCGCATTAACCATAGTGTAGAGTCAACAAAGTTATCATGCCCGACAAGCTAATTTGTTGAAAGTGGAAGCTGATATTATTACCTTCCAATGGAGTCTTTCTTTCCTTCTGTTTCTATTCTTTAAGCTATGCTAAATGTCGGTGGTAGCTGCTTAAAACCCTTTAACCAGAGCCAAGCTAGCTGTTTTCCACTGTTACTGGTCGTTTTGCTAAGCTAAGCTAAGTTATTAACTGTTGGTGGTAGCTTCTTAAAAGCCTTTAACCAGAAAAAGCGAGCTGTTTTCTTTTGTTTCTGGTCGTTTTGCTAAGCTAAGTTGTTGGTGGCATTGTCTTGAAAGCCTTTAACAAGGGAGTTCAGAGTTTCTCATGTCTCCTTGTTGTTTTGCTAGAGCTCTGCTAAGCTAAGTTATTAACTGTTGGTGGTAGCTGCTTAAAAGCCTTTAACCAGAGCCAAGCTAGCTATTTTCTACTGTTACTGGTCGTTTTGCTAAGCTAAGCTAAGCTAAGTTATTAACTGTTGGTGGTAGCTTCTTAAAAGCCTTTAACCAGAGAGTTAAGAGTTCCTCATGTCTCCTTCTGGTATTTGTGCTAAACTAAGCTAATAATCTTCCGGCTGTAAATCCATATTTGGTTTACAGGCATGAAAGTGATCAATCTTCTCGCCTAACTCAAATCCAGAAACGAAATTTGCGTATTTCTGAAAAAGTCCAACTATTCATGTTAGAGTAATCTGTTTGTAATACACATCCTCAAAGAAAAACGCTTGAAAAACATGCTTTAAATTAACACTTATGTCGATCGCAGTGTGTAAAGAATGACAATTACAGACCTTTTCCTTCACAAACCATGAAGGATTTGTTTTGTTTCCATTTCTCAGACGTTTTGTTCTCCGTCTCCACATTCCCACATTCAACCTTCCACCTTTTACCCTCTCTGCGTCCTTCATTCGATGATAAACCCGCAAAAAGCCAACAGGTCAACCTTGATAAAGAGGCATTCTTTCCTTATAAGGTTCCTTAGTGAAAGTAGAAAACACCCGTTCATGTTTGAACTCAAGTCAAAGGATCACATCATTACGGGTCGGTTACATAACCACATTGGGTTAAGTCTGTGTATGATGGTCATTTTTAAAAACTTTTCCTTAGTCCTGAAAGGTTTACTTTGGGGGTTTCCACAGAGACAGCCATTTACAATTCATTGGCCGTGACAGGCTTTAATACATTTCCATTTTTCCACATTAGCTGTTGAGCGGGGTGAGATGTGAGTTTTTATGAAAGCATGTTTTGTTCATGAAGCAACGGTTTTGGGGATGAGTTCATCTTGGAGGACAGAATGGAAGAAAGAACATTCCCACATTGGGGGAGAAAGGAGGGTGAGTGTGGGCGGGGGAGGGACGTATGGTTGGGGTGAGTCATGAGAATTAGTAACCGGCCCCTGTGAGATTTATCCGAGTTTCTTCAATTACTGACAAGGCCAACAACCCACCAGCTCTCTCTTTCGGGGGCAGATTCTCGGAAGAGTCCCTTGACTTGCACACAGGGAGCGTGGGCATCTAACACCGGCAAGAGAGTCATTAAAAGATCCTTTGTGGGATGACAGCGCTCGGGAAAAATCTGTTTCCGGGACTGATGCTTGGTATTTGTCTGGGTTTTCAGGCAGTGAGGGGAGAAGTCCTTTTGAATAAGTCAAAATCAAAGGCAACTTTATTTTCAATCTTTCAGTTTGTGTGTACAGTCAGAGAGATCGAAATAACGTTTCCCACAATCCAGAATACAAATATATATATCCTATATATACACAATACATTACATGTCACTTGTTAGGCGCTTTCATCCAAAGCAACTTACATACATTCAGTACTGTGGACAATCCCCACAGGAGCAATTTGGGGTGAAGTGTCTCAGGGACACAACGACATGCTGACTGCAGTGGGACTTGAACTTGCTATCCCCTGATTCAAAGTTCAGCGCACTAAGTTCAGCGCACTATACCACTGAGCCACAGCCTCCCGACACACTTATACATATGCACACATTAAGACATAAATAAAAGCACAACAATCAATATATGCAAAATAACAGTCACTTCAATATCTTTGGGAAATGTACATTAGTTCTGGAATTAGTTCAAGCCACACTTAATGATTATAATAACCTGTTGCAACTACCTGTATCCAACTTTTATATTATTAGATTCAACTTGCAGACAATAAAATGTATTTGGCATCTTATCAAATTACATAATAGACTAAATACATTACACATAGTGCAACAAGTGCTTAAGCATACTTGATTATATCTTAAATATAAAGGGACAATTCCAGATAATTTACTTAAGGAGCATTTAGCTGAAAATACTGTATTTTTACTGAGGTCACTCTGACTTTAATAGGGTATTTAAAGCCCACTTATTTCCAGTGTAGGGGGAACTACTTTTTGAACTGTTGCCATCATACATTGTTAAAATACTCTGTGACAAGAACCTGAAACATGAACCTAAATCCAGTCTTAATTAGACTAGATTTGTATTCAACTTTATTGTACAAGTTAATAAAGCTGCAGTTAGCATCTAACCTAACTCATCTAACTAATATAAATGATAAACGATACACATTTTAGAACGTGCATTTAGTACTACAGCATATGTGGTGACGCAATCTACAAAAATACATAGTTTGTCAATGTAAATCCTTAATATAAAGAATGATAATACTTGTATTCAACTTTAATGTCATTGTACAAGTTAATAAAGCTCCAGTTAGCATCTTACCAGAATTGCAAATGCCAAATATATAAATGACAGAACATGCAGCAAGTACAGCATATGTGATTATATAGTATACAGAGTTAATGTCAATGTAAATCCTTAAAATAAGGGAAAAAATCAAGATATTTTACTTTAAGTTCATTTAGCTGATAATACTGTATTTTTACTTTTGATGGAGTATTTACAGACCAATTTATTTCCCCCTGGAGGAAGAAGTACTTTTTTAACTGAGGCCGTGTTGCCGTAGTAATTACACCTTTTAAGTTAATCCATTGTATTACGTTACACCACTGGTTTTGCTAAAACAAGTTAGAAAAGACCCGGGATTATCCTGCTGTATATTTCCTGTCCTGTACTTCTTGTGTTGAGTTTTATTAGAAAACCAAAACCACATTCACTTTAATGCTTTAATTGCCTCTTTTCCCAGGAAGTATACATACTTCCATCAGGGTGTTAGTCGCTGAATGAAAGCCTGAAGCTGTTTATAAAGGAAGCCAGGCAGCAAACAGGTAGGAGCAGATTAGTAATACAATAGTCAATCTGAAATGTATTCAGGATATGTCACAGATATCAGCCAGACGAAAGGATTACAGTCTGCAGCAAATGAGGTCAAAGTGATTTTAGGGTACTTAGCGTGGAGGTTAAAAATACCTTCCTACAAGAACTCCATTGTCTCAGTTCAATAGTTTACCTTAGCATACACTGGCCAATCTCCACTTTATATTCACCTAACAATTGTAAAAGCATTTTACCTTCCAAAGGAAATAAGGCAGCAGACGCCAACTTCCTATCAGGAAGGCTTTTCTATGACAAATGCAGAAAAATACAAGAAGGCTGATAAGGCGAAAGGCACGGATATATTGGGTAGATTCACTTAATCATATGCTGTTGCTATTCAGACACCTCAGTTAGTACACTTCCGTTTAGTTCACTGTGAACTTTACTTGTGTAATGCATGCATTTTTCTGGGTGTTGTCTCAAATCAAACTCTGCTGTTGTGCATTTACCGGAAATGACTATCACAAAATGTTACCACTTCTTAAGGCCATAGGTTCCAGCTTCCTCAACAAAAGGGTTATGTAAAAATAAAGTCAATTCACAGTTAGCACATCGATTAGCATCCACTGTAAACCAGCATGAGATGGCGCTACATTAGCAAGACATTCCAGTTAGCTTTTGTTATTCTCAAAGGCTTTTCTGGTGTCACATTAAAAAGGATTTATAAAACGCAATGAAGTGTGTAAAATTAAGCAGCAAAACGGGGCTTACAATAAGATAACATTTGAAGCTAGCAACAGGGTATCAAACTAACCGGGGCATTTGCAGTTTCAGAAAGAAAATGTATTGACACCTGTTACAAATAAAAAGCCTGCTTTTGTCTAACTCTTAATAATATCAAAGACCCATTGCTTTGACAATTACTTACCCAATAGGTTTATATTTAGTAATTTCATTGGAAACAGGAATGTGCCATGCTTAAACATGAAGTAGCCTACTTGCCAACCTTGAGGCCTCAGAAATCGGCAGAAATCGGGATGCAAAATGGCTCAAAATGCAAAATTGGGGGGGGGTGCTAGTGCTAGTGGATCGCCGGAGCTGTTAGATTAACATTAACATGCTTATTGTAGTTCTAAGTGCAGCCTGTAGCACCGTCCTTGATGGAGCATATGTGTGGGCTGGACCTGTATTTTACAGGAAAGGAGTGAGCAGAGAGTAGTTGTCGATTCTTGTTCTGTTTTCTGTGACTATCTGCCTCACCCTCTCAGACTTTGAGTTGCGAGCGCTACTAAAGAAACGTGTTACCATGGAAACCAAACAATGGTGTAGCTGTATTAAAGTCCGAGTGGAAACAGTCGTGTGTAAATCTGATTTTGTCAGAAATCGGGAGAAATGCGGGAGAAATATGACCCCGGGAGGAAACCGGGAGAGGGCAATGAAATCGGGAGTCTCCCGCGAAAATCGGGAGGGTTGATAAGTATGAGTGTAGCATGGCTCAGGGCTTGTCTGTTTGAGAGTGTATCTTATTAGATTTTTCAGGTCTATTTTTCAAAACAATACAAACTAGATGGGCACTCGGTAAGCGTAGACCAACGACATCTTGCAATGTAAGGAAAAGTGAAAAATACTTTGTGTATCTGCCCAGGGCCGTTCCTCCCTACAGGCCGGTCACGCAGACTGCGTGGGGCCTCAACTTGCGGAGGGTGTCTCAAATGAGCCGAAAATGCGGCGCAATTAGTGTGGCGCGGCACGGGCTCCATTCACACCCCCCTCCCCCTGTCGACGGTCGCGAAACAGAGGGCCTCATCATATAACTTTGCGTGGGGCCTCACGTTGGCTAGGGACGGCCCTGTATCTGCCCCGTTATTCGAATCCACTCTAAAATGTTTTGGATTCTTCTTTCGTTTATGCTTCACTTTGCCACCAAGTTAAATGAAAATCAAGCTTGTAGTTTTTCTGTAATCCTGCTGTCAAACACACAAACAAACAAAAACTGAATCATAACCTTCTTGGCGAAAGTAATAAACATACTGCAAGTTTCAATTGACCACTATTTAATGAAATCTATTTATGTGGCGCCCTTTTGCCTAATGCTGTGGTGAAAGCAAGTTCTTATATATGATGGGAATATTAAGAGCCTCTGAACACATCTGTTCTATTTAATCACAGACAGATAAACTACATTTTACTACTACATTATAATCATTCGCTGTAATGAAAATTGTTATTGTGGTTTGCAAGAAGACCTCCCAAGAAGACGTTCTGTAATTTAAGAGCGCATAACTTTATTGGCGTGATGCATATGGACACCATATAGGCCTCCCCTTTCGTCAGTATCTCTCTGCTTAAAGGCACTTTTTTTGTGAAGTAAATATAAGCCGTACATTGTTCCATAGTGGTTCCAAAAAAAGCCGAGCAGAAACCCTTCATTACGAGCTCGTCTCTGGGGAAACCAGCAGGCCGGCTGGCTGTGTTTTACTGATCCTGTACTTAACTGAAACCAAAAGTATTGTTAGTCCCTCTCTGGTTTCATGAGGACCAGGCATAAAAAGAAGAAAGAGGGAACATTGGTCCACTGGGAGTCGAGTTGGATGGGTTTCAAATATGTATCCTCACTTTGAAGCTTGTTTACTCAGTCCACGGTACAGATAAGGATGTTTTTTTTTAAATTGCGGGGTCTTTGTTGGGCCTCTTACTCTCTGGTAGGAGGGTTTTACCCATATGTTTTCTTACCAGACCTTCGTAGTAGTAGAACGTAGCAATAATACCAATACCCCGTAAAGTAGTACCAACAACAATAAAGAACTTCGTTGAAAATCGTGAAAATGACATGTGATTGGCTGTTATGAAAACCAAAGATTTTTCACAAGATATAATGATAAAAACAAGAAAGTGGGAACATTTGGTCTTCTTTAAAACACTGATGCTTCATTTTCAGCCCAATTACTGTAACAAGGAAGAGATAAGGACTTTTTTTTTAATAATAAAGGGGTTTTTGTTGGTCCTCTTTCTCTCTGTTTAGAGCTAGCTGCTCAGAGTAGTAGTGATAGGACTTTTTTTTACAATGAAGAAAGTATAGAAAATGTCAAATACCAATACCAGTAAAGTGATACCAATGGCAATAAATAACTTTTTGTAATTATTTCGTGTACTCCAGTCTGATAATGGGAAAATCACATGCCACATTAAATCATTTCAGTCAGACAACTCACGTGTTCTTAATATGTTTATTATAAGCAGCATATAGTTTGAGTTTGGCGTCTAGGCTCGGGCCTCATCACTCCACAGATTTACAAAGAACATTGAGTGATGATTAGATAACTATCCCCCGAGCCTACATGTGGAAGCTGGGGTGGAGCTGGGGTGGAAGCTGGGGAGGAAGCTGGGGTGGAAGCTGGGGAGGAAGCTGGGGTGGAAGCTGGGGTGGAAGCTGGGGTGGAAGCTGGGGTGGAAGCTGGGGTGGAAGCTGGGGTGGAAGCTGGGGTGGAAGCTGGGGTGGAAGCTGGGGAGGAAGCTGGGGTGGAAGCTGGGGAGGAAGCTGGGGGGAAGCTGGGGTGGAAGCTGGGGTGGAAGCTGGGATGGAAGGGAGGAAGCTGGGGTGGAGCTGGGGTGGAAGCTGGGGTGGAAGCTGGGGTGGAAGCTGGGGTGGAAGGGTGGAAGCTGAGGTGGAGCTGGGGTGGAGCTGGG
>NW_011352782.1:137271-139771 GCF_000735185.1 Notothenia coriiceps
GAAGACCTGGCAGCTTAAATAGAGCGCCATGTTTAGGAGAATGTGTTTGGTTGGTTGAAAGAGGGACGAGGTGCGTCACGTGTTGACTGCCTGAACTAGCTCGCAGGCTTCGCCCCATTTAAGGTGATTGAAGAAATTGTTATTTTTTCCAAGATATTGCTTCAAGAATGATCTAATGAAGGTATTATTAGAGAAGCTTTGACTCTATCTTGTGCTGCATCAATTTGGTCGATTATTGCATAAAGGACAGTTTACTGGTCCTAATTGGTTGACTGATTGTAAACTGATGGTGCTGTGAATTTTCAGTGTTGTTTGTACCTCTCTGGTTTCATGTTTTTTTGTCATAATAGGAAGAAAGAGGGAACATTGGGGGGCTCGTTTGAAAGATTGGGAAGTATGTTTACTCAGTCCAATCACTGTAATAAGGACAAGATAAGGATGTTTTTATAATTACGGGGTCTTTGTTGTGCCTCCTTCTCTCTGGTTGGAGGGTGTTAAGCGTGTGTGTTTTGTTGCAACGCCCTTTCTTATGTCATTTCCTTTGGCTTTCACAAGTCATATTCATGAAGGCGATACAATAACCCGGTGCACACAAGCAGCAGAACAGCTCATTTGTCTTTGGCTCTCGTAGCACTGATAAACTCATTGCTTAACATGTTGTAGGGTTGTGTGTTTTTATTGGCTGACACATGGCCAACCTCTGGAACCTATTACAAAAACAGCTCACACACTCACACACACATACTCATGAAGTGTGAATGCTCACAGGATCACACATACATTATGCTCACACCGAAACACACACCATGTGTCTCGATGTGAAAGTTGAGTTATTGAACTTTTGTCTGCACACTGTACGCCTGCTTCATACTGGTGTGTGTGTGTGTGTGTGTGTGTGTGTGTGTGTGTGTGTGTGTGTGTGTGTGTGTGTGTGTGTGTGTGTGTGTGTGTGTGTGTGTGTGTGTGTGTGTGTGAGGTGTATCACCAGGCATGCATCTGCAGAATGTAATAAAAAACACAGCGCCCTGATGTTATAGGAAATTACTGAGGCTTTAAGAATAAATGAAACTATGTGTGAACAACTTGTTTAAAGAGTGGAACAAATGGACATGTGCTAAGAACAACAGAAAGGGTAACGAAGTTGGAAAGTATTTGAATTGTGGAAACTCATTGTTGTCTTTGTTTTTAATTGAAATTGATTTCAGTAAATGCTAGAATAACAGCACAGTTAAGGGCGTGTAACTCTAGAAAGTATCCGAGCAAAATGAATTTACACCTCTTGGGGAAATATTCGACTTGAAGACTTAGTTATTACTTGCAGGATTAGTTGGTAAACTGACATAGCCCACGAGCTAACTGCTAACACACTTTACAGCTGGCTCTCATGAGTATTTTCTGGGGTTTTTACTTCCCCTTGAAATGTTGTACCTGGGATTTAACATCACTTTGTTTAATTCAGAGATATCGGACTCTCTGGCTCTCCGTTTCTTCAAAAGTCAGAACTGTGAAACCGCTTATTCCCATTACAGATGGTACCTTTACTCAATACCTTTTAATGACCAAAATGATGCAGTACCACAGGACGTATAATATATCTGGAAAATAAATGTGGGAAGACGTCTTGTGTTTAAGACGGCAAATTGTGGGGCAGAATTCAGAAATGTTGAACTTGACACATACTTTTTTTTGCAGTTGTTTTACCTTGTCAACGCAACCAAATCCACCAATGGTTGATTCTCTGGAAAATTAGGGCTCCTTATCGTTTGAAGAGTTATGATACCAACACCCTTATAGTGATATCAACACCAATAGAGTACTACTGTAACTTAGTCTATGTTTTTAGCCAACGAAATAGTTATTATTTCAATATATGTGTATTTGACTAGACGTTCTGATACTACTTGGTACATAACGGTATGGAGTACAGGTTCCTTGATAACATTGGGAAAAAACCAATTGATATGCTCACATAACCAGACCTTTATCCTTCAAACTGACCAAAAGTGAAACAAATAGTTATATAAATCCATAAGTAGTTGTTGAATGACTTATTTTACTTCAAGAAAATAACACCTTATCACCAGACTGGCTGACATGAACCCCGGCCTGTCGCTCTCTGATGATATATAACTTAAAGCAGCAGGTATCAAACAGTTGTAGGACTCCAGTTGCTGTGAATGGTCTCATGTTCTGTGACTCTTTATAACGGTGACAGGTTTCGGCACATGGCGACCAGGAGACCTTCAGAGTAGTGCCTGTGTTACTGTGAGCTGTGAAGTTATGTGAGGTATTTCACTGTAAAACTTTCTACCGCGACACAAGGGGTTTATTATTTCCAGCCCTGCTCCTGACCCTTGGGGCTGAGTAACTGGAGCCTTACATGAGAACGCTTGCATCTACAGTCGAAACTCTCCCAAAAATACCACTTTCCCTGAGAGCCGTCACAGCCCAGAGCGATCAGATTATATTACCTTTCTTTTTGGTTGATGTTTCCTCCTCT
>NW_011352782.1:144771-151607 GCF_000735185.1 Notothenia coriiceps
TTTGTTTTTGTATTTTTTCTATTTTATAGTTTATGTTTTATTTTTTTTCACGTCTTATTTTAGTTTTTCAATTATTTTTAAATCATCTAGTATTTAAAATATTATAATATGATTTGTAAGTGGATCTACCGCTGCTTACGTCCTGATGTTTATCTGCTTCTGTAAATATCTCCTTTATAGCTGAATGCATGAGTCTGGTGTGTAGAGATTCTCCTCCTCAGATTTCTCCACAGATTCCTGCAGGATCTCGGCTGATCTCAGACCTGATGCTGATCTCAGACCTGAAGCTGATCTCAGACCTGATGCTGATCTCAGACCTGAAGCTGATCTCAGACCTGAAGCTGATCTCAGACCTGATGCTGATCTCAGACCTGAAGCTGATCTCAGACCTGAAGCTGATCTCAGACCTGATGCTGATCTCAGACCTGAAGCTGATCTCAGACTTGAGGCTGATCTCAGACCTGATGCTGATCTAAAGCTGATCTCAGACCTGAAGCTGATCTCAGACCTGATGCTGATCATCTCAGACTTGAAGCTGATCTCAGACCTGAAGCTGATCTCAGACCTGAAGCTGATCTGAAGCTGATCTCAGAGCTGATGCTGATCTGAAGCTGATCTCAGACTTGAAGCTGATCTCAGACCTGATGCTGATCTCAGACCTGATGCTGATCTGAAGCTGATCTCAGACCTGATGCTGATCTCAGACCTGATGCTGATCTGAAGCTGATCTCAGACTTGAAGCTGATCTCAGACCTGATGCTGATCCGAAGCTGATCTCAGATCTGTTCCTGCAGAGAGTCTGAAATTTATGTAACGCTGCAGTCTCAAGACAGGAAGTCGTGATCATCAGAGCGAGAGATTCTCTTTCTGCAGAACTAGGTCGAACATCTTATTTTAACAAGCTTTTAACATGCAGTGAAGGCACCGTGAGACGAGAGGAATGATATTTCTGATCCTCTCACCTGCACATTTCATGCTTAACACTGAGTGAAAGCATGATTGTAGTTTAGTGATTGACATCCTCTCATTGCACCAGAAAACACACGTTTGATTTAAGAGCTGCTTATTCACAGCTTCCACTCTGAATATCTGCTGCTGGTGTTTGTCTCTAACAGATAGAAAGGGACGATCCTTACCTTCATTTAGCAGATACTTCAAGTGGTGCCCATGTTCCTACTGTAGGTGTAATTCGTACAGCAACGCTGTTTTTTAAATGACTAGTTTTGTCCGAAGTTTGTAGAAATGTTCTGAAAGAAGCTTCGAGAAGGTGGGTTTGCACATTAGTGAAATATAAAATGTAATTTATGAACAGAAGAAATAAATGTGTGTTATCAAAAGCTAGTTTAATCTGATCAGATAGTTTGAAACACCTCTATACGCTAGGGTTAGCTCACATTAGCTTACCCTAACCCTGTTTCTGTCAGTTAGCTGTTAGCTTTAGCCGCATCACTTCTCAGTGTCCTGGCCTGGAGGACTCTGGTCTGCACGGAGCTCTTCAAAATGAGACACAAGAGACTAAACAAGTCTTCTTTTTGCTTTCAGAACATACTAAGTGTTTGTGTTGAAGCTAACGCTAGCTAAACAAAAGTGTAAAAGTAAAAAGTTCTTCTTATTCTGGTCTTTTTTCTTCTTCTAGTCTGATTTATGTTATGAAAACAAAGTTGGACTGTAATCAGATTTGCAGAAACCGAGACTGAAAAACGTCTTGAATCTGATCTCCTTCGTAGTTCATTCCTTATGTATGCTTTAGCTAATGCTAGCTTAACCAAATGCTAAGCGGCAGTGTTTTCCAAAGTTAGAACAGGGTTGCCAACTTTGGGTACCTGGCTGGAGGGAGATTTTGATATCATGGGTTTGATTACACATATGCGCACAAAATGACTGCTATCGTGTCAGCAGCGGGACCTTAGCATATAATTAGGATATATATACAATATATACAAATACACAACATTGGAAACAGACTATAAAGGGCACACAGTCTCATTCACTAATGAAAGTCAAACACATGTTTGTTTCCACTGTTTTATTGTGTGCCTGATCTCAGACTGAAGCAGCTGNCTTTTGAAAATAATATTATATTTTGATTTAGGTCAAAATATAATATTTGTAAACCTGAAGAGTCAGTTCCAGTGCCTCACCAGCCATGAACCTCACTGCACGTCACTGCAGAAGCTTATATATAGACATCTAAGTTGTTTGTGGCCCACCACTTTTTCAGATATACAAACGCCACTGCTCACTCTCCTCTTTGACTCTATTTTGGCCTAGTGGAACAATAAGCAGCAGACTTTTACTTTTTTATCATTTCTACTGGATCTTAGATCTGCGCATGCGCAATACGGGTCAGGGATTGACCAACCGGCTCCCACTGCTCTGCTGTCTGTTAACGTTGTTAAGAGTGGTGGGGGCGGGGAGGGAGCGGATCGACAGCTTGAGCAGCTGTCAACTCAACATTGTAAATAACCAACCAGAAACGGTCGCCGGTTCGTCTTGTTTTTGGCGTGAGAATAGTTTGGGCAGCGTGAGAGCGTGAGAGTGAAAGCGTGTGTCACACGCCAGATGCGTGAGAGTTGGCAACCCTGAGTTAGCAAACAGACCCAGCTGCATTATATGTCCTTCTCCTGGATTGGAGGACCCAACATGAAGCCCATCCAAAATGAGACTCCTACACAAGTCTTAAATCTCATCTCATTCGTAGTTCATACCGCCAAGTGTTAGTGTTGAAGCTAACGCTAGCTAAACAACAAGTCAGAAGTTTTCTTTGGTAGTTTTTGTCCGTTAGCTTTGGCTAGCTGATTTACATAAAGCAGAGACGACAAAGACACGCAGACGAGTCTCATCTTAAATCTTAAATCTTGAATCTCATTTCCTCGTAGTTCATAGCTCCATGTGTTGGTGTTAGCTATAGCTAAAGCGCTCAGGTCAGAGTCGTTTCTGTCAGTTAGCAAACAGCCTTTCCGTCACTTGTTCCTCCGGTTCAGATGAAGCCCAGAAAGAGACAAAGAAAAGTCTGAAATCTTTTCTCAGTTGTAGTACGAACTGCCCAGTGTTTGTGCTAAAGCTAACGCTAGCTAAACCAAAATGCTACGTCTTCTTCTTCTGTTGTTTTTGTTTACATTTAATCCGCACTGGTTCACGTGAAGTAAACAAAGACGGACTGCGATGTGAATATGAGACGCAATGAATCTAATGCTAAGCTAACCAAAGAGCAAAGGTCAGCAGTTCTTCTTCAGGTGTTTCTGTCGGTCACCTTTACCTTCATTCCAACTGGAGCACCGTTTTGTACATCTAGAAAAACAAAGACACAAATATCAGATAAAAAAAGTCTGGTGTTCAGACCTCCATGTGTTTGTGTGGGCGAGCTAAACTAACGTTGTATAGGTAAACACGTTATTCTTCTTCTGTGTTTCTTTTTTTATTTTATCCCAGAAAGCTACAGTGTCTAAATGTTCCCAGACTTAGTTATCCGCTGGCTAAATGGAAATCAAGTGTTTTAAGGGCTTCATCATCATAGAGAGTGTGGATACTCCTCCAACAAAGCAACCTAAAGACATGAGAGGGAAACCCCCCTGAAGTCAGACTGGACTGTATCTGAGCCTCTGGGAGCGACTGCTGTGTACATGGAGCGTTCAGTGAAGGTGGGAGCTAACATCAGGCGGAGGAATATTTTTAGGATCTTCTTCCAGCGCTGTCTCTCTCTCTCTGTTATCTCTCAGCCTCTCATCATTCAGAGAGGAGGAGGAGGAGGAGGAGACAGAGGAGTAAAGCAGAGCAGAAACACTGGCAGTGTGTAATCTGCTGCTGGATTCTCTCCGTGGGATTATCTGCAACTTCCTCTGGGTTTTTATGGACGTTTCCTTCTTTCTTTACCGCGTTTTTGTCGATTCTTTGAAGTCGTTGGACGTGTGATTGCGCGACAAGACGTAACATCCCGAGAGACTTCACTCATTGTCAGTGCTTGAATGTACCATCCGAAGGAGAGAGAATCCCACCTGCAGCCATGTGCGTCTAAAAAAAAACCTTAAATGGAAACGGATGAATCCCCCAGCATGCTTTGTGGCTTTTTCGCTGGGTTAAAAAGCAAGGAGTCGTGTTTGAAGCGAAGAAGGTTTCAACTTCCAAACTCCTGATTTATTCATCCAGAGTCGATCAATAATTAAAGGCTACAAAGTCGCCAAGCAGAGCGTTCAGACCCTCCGACTGCAGAGAATCCAACTTCCTGCACTTTGAGGAGCAAACGGGCAAAAATAAAAACACGTTTCTGCACTTTTTTTAAAACGGATTTAACAATTCTTCAGCTGCAGGACAAGTCTGACGTGTTGTCGCTTAATGTGCCGTAGAGACGCGCTTCAGGATGTCGTCAAACGGCCAATAAATAATGAAATGTTTTATTATTATCTGATCCGTCTTATTAAGATAAGATAAGAAGTACTTTATTGATCCCAATGTGGGATCAATAAAGTACTTCTTATCTTATCTTAATAAGACGGATCAGATAATAATAAAACATTTCATTATTTATTGGCCNGTCGTCAAACGGCCAATAAATAATGAAATGTTTTATTATTATCTGATCCGTCTTATTAAGATAAGATAAGAAGTACTTTATTGATCCCAATGTGGGAAATGTTTGCAGTTCAGCAGCTTAAAAAGACAAGGTATTGTACATTAGAGAAATAAAAACACTAGAAGTAAACAATTCAAAATGTAAACACAAATAGAAATAAAATAGCATTAAAAAAAGACTTTACTTCCGAAGTTAGGAAAAAACCCTCCGAAGAAATGTCGTCTGAGAAGAAACCAACGAGCTTCAAACCCTAAGGATGTACTTTCTGTCATTCTGATGTTTCTAAGTCATCTTCTCTTCAAATCGGGACTCAGCTGCGTCTCAACGTTTCTCCCCATGGAGCGACCGCAACACCTTCAAGACTCAAGATTCAAGACTCAAGACTCAAGACTCAAGACTCAAGGCTTTTATTGTTATTCGTACAGAGCACAGTTTAGATATGGCAATGAAATCTGAGGCTCCTCCAACAGAGAAACACAATATAACAGATGAAATTGTAAAACCAAATAGAATAGAAATAGTGCAGTAAGAATCTATATACAAGTGATTGGAATGCAAACAGATGGATGTTATGGATGTTCTTCACAGAGTTCAGGTGTTTAACAGTCTTACGGCCTGTGGGATGAAACTGTCTCTGAGTCTGGTGGTTTTAAATATGATGTATTTACTTCAACAAGGACCATGCCTACAAACACATTAATCTCAGAGAAGAGATGAATGAAGCCAGATTTGAGCTAATAGCTACCTTCCATCTGGAGTCCTTTTCCACCTGACCTTTCAGCCTCGCTGCCGTTTCCTATCGGACATGTTTGGTGTTTTTCACTGAAGAAGCGAGCGTCCTCAGAGGTTTGTTCCTCTGGTTCCCGGGGAGATGGCGGCGGCCATCGCCAGCTCCCTGATCCGACAGAGGCGTCAGGCCCGAGAAAACAACACAGAGAAAGTGACCACCAACAACAAGAGGAGGACGAGTCCCAGCAAAGACAAAGACCCGCGGTCTCTGTGTGAGAGACACATCTTCAGCGTCTTCAGCAAGGTGCGCTTCTGCAGCGGCAAGAAGAGGCCGGTCAGACGGAAACCAGGTGACCAGAACACATCAGAATCAAATCAGAATGCATAGAGTGGTGGTTGTAATATCTCACATTCACCCGACAACTCAGCGTCCTTAAGGTCTGTGGTTAAAACTGATTGATGCTGAACGCGATAAATACGTCAGTAAATGCTTTTTCACCCACTGGTGGATTTAAAATCAGAAATTACTAACAAGTGTCTAAATGACACGACTAAACGCCATCACGCCCAACATTAGCCTCATTTAGCTTAGCGGTGGTGACGTGAAGTCATGTGACCGTGCTCTAGTTCCTTTACAGCCCAACATTAGCCTCCTTTAGCTTAGCGGTGGTGACGTGAAGTCATGTGACCGTGCTGTAGTTCCTTTATAGCCCAACATTAGCCTCCTTTAGCTTAGCGGTGGTGACGTGAAGTCATGTGACCGTGCTGTAGTTCCTTTATAGCCCAACATTAGCCTCCTTTAGCTTAGCGGTGGTGACGTGAAGTCATGTGACCGTGCTGTAGTTCCTTTATAGCCCCAACATTAGCCTCCTTTAGCTTAGCGGTGGTGACGTGAAGTCATGTGACCGTGCTGTAGTTCCTTTATAGCCCAACATTAGCCTCCTTTAGCTTAGCGGTGGTGACGTGAAGTCATGTGACCGTGCTGTAGTTCCTTTATAGCCTAACGTTAGCTTTTATACTTCATGTATCACAACCTAGCCGATACTAACATTGTGTTTGCAACTTCACTTAAACCCCCAGAAGTAGCTTCATTGTTCATTTCGAACATGAATCAACCGGTAATCAAGTTCATTGACAGGTTGTGACCCTGAACCGCCATAATGGTCCAACAAAGTGGGAATCACCCCGTCTTCTACCAGTAACTGTTGTGAATACTGGACCGTGAACTGTGAGTGATTAAGGAAGCAGACCTGAGGATTTGTGGCCGAAATGAAAATCAGCCAGTTAAAACTCATTATGGAGGGAACACAGAGATGTTAGCCTTTGGACACCATTTACATGCACACAAAACAGGAAAGGTAAAGCTCAGTAGGGCCTTTTTAACAGGCACATTACTGCAGGCGGGGCTTTATACACAGGAACTCAATCTGTCACTGTCTTCTAGTCAGTCTTCATCAGTCTTCACCAGACCCTGAACTTCTCAAGAAAGCCAAGTCTGCTACAAACCAAGCACTAAAGTGACTGAACATTGTATGAC
>NW_011352782.1:151617-159551 GCF_000735185.1 Notothenia coriiceps
AGAGAAGGAGCTCACGGGAGTTGGAGAGACTTCCCTACAGGCACTGTGTCGCTTGTCTCCGACCCAACAGGGTCCGAACACCAGCGTCAACATTGCAACTCACGTCTCGCGATTCTCCTCCCTCGCCAAAAATACCATATTTGATAACAACACATTCCTTCCGCCGTTCAAACAAGACAAGAAGCACCTCACACCATACTCCCGAACCACACAAACTTCCTCCACAATAGCACCTCTTCTCAACGAACCAAACAAACGGCTAAATGGCAACAACTACCCCTCCTCTCTATACCCTGGCACGCAGAGACTCCTGAAACGCATCCGAAGACCACAAGTGCGATCCGATTGCCACTTGGTCACTCCAGGACTCGGAACTCGGCGGCGAGTTCCTGTCGCGGGTCGATAGAAGTAGAGGCGTCCGAGCGAGCCTACATGGTTCCCCGTACTTCCGCGCTCTTGCGTACGGTAGCACCAAAACTCCCCCGCACGCTAGTTGCCTCTGAAAATTCCCTGACCAACACGATACGGTGACTGAAGTAATGACTACTCTTCAAGCCCGCCTTCTTCTACGACCTGCCCAGGTCGCCCAGTACCACAGGCCCAACTATAAGGAGTCCCAAGGACTTCGCCTAAACCGTAAACCGCGGACCGACTCACCCCTAACCTTTCTATCGAGGTATCTCTACCAAAACACCAGTCCTGTGGGGGTTCAGTATGTGACGTCCAACGACTTACCCCCGCTTCAAACAACTACTGGCCAACTACGCACACCGGGAACCCACAACACACCCTGTAATTGTACGACACAGTCTACTCCGTCAGGTCTTCATCGCTGTTGAGTCACCGTTTCACGTTCTCCCCCCGCAACGGCACTTATAATTTAGAGGTTCATACTTAGTTATTAACCGTCTCCAACACCGTATCGCATCACCTTCATCAGAACATAGAGACCCTACTGTTCGACTCAAACAAACCACACGGCCATCAGTCTTCATAACAGTCCCGCTACCCCGCCCAAATGTAAATTACGTCCGAAGTTTGCTCCTAAAAAATAATGTCAGTCCCCCGGCCTCACTGTTAAGTAAGGAAAGCCATCTACCTGTCGAGTCCGGAGGTGGTGCTGGTCGGACGCCCACAAGAGGGTCTCATCGACATCGGTCCTCCGGTTCGAAGGAATCTCCCACCGTCATTGGAAGACCGACCTACGGTAAGGCACCCGGTACCTTCAGTAAACAGGTGTCACTAGCACCAGTAACTTACTTCCTACAAATAATGACCTCCAAACATAAGTCTTCAAGATAAAACCGAAAACTTCTACAACCACCTAGCAGACATCGCTCATCCGACATTAGGTGAGTGCAAAAGGGTCTGAGGAAGCGACACACGTCCAGAGCGCCACAGGGGAAAGTACGCGGACCCCCCCGGAGAGCGACAAAGGACCGCGCTAAACTGGCGGCGGGTAACCTTTGCCGCAGACTACCCTCCGCAAAACCAAACAATCCACAGGTCGACAACGGCCTACAAAGTAACCACAATGACACCCAAAACCAGAGCCACCAACCCAAAACCACACCCAGCCCAACCCTATAACAACACCCATCCCCAACCAAACCACCCTACCTACCACCCCATAACATAACATACCACTCGAGTACAGAGAGCCCACACGAAACACATAACCCACCCACCACACATACAACTTACAAATATGCGTCAAAACACAGCCAGAAAAAACCACCCGGAGCAAAAAAAAACCAACCACCACAACAACAGCCAACACAAAACCCAACAACAAACACCCCCGACACCAACCCAACATACACGCCCACACACCAAAAAATAAAAAAACCAAACCACACCAGAGAACACAACCAGAACAAAACACCAACAAACCCCCCACAAGGAACCCCACCTCACCCAACACCACAAGGGCGCCACAAGTGCTTCAAAAACACACAGGAACCATACAATCAATAAAATCTACCTGACCAAAAGACAACACAACCCCAGCACCAACCAAAAGACCCAACCACGACCAACCCACACCCCCCACCCACCACAAACTTTAATAGCGTCCAAACACCACCGTTTATCCCCAACAACCTTCGCGAAGACAAATATCTAACAAAAAGTTCGGTCACAAAAAACACACACCACCCCACAACCACCCCAACAACCCAACCACACACAAAACAACAACACGGCTACTAACCACCACAACTAAACAAACCACACACACAAACCAACACTCAGAAAGGCCACACCAACCACCCCACATACACCTACGAAACACTACCAAACACCAAAGCCCTACAAGACCACCAAACTCCGACTAAACGACCTCCTAAAAAGCTCCCAACAACAAACGACAACTCTCCCCAAAATCCAGGTAACTGCTACCAACACTCCCTCGTTAGCGACACACTCCACCAACCACCACACCAACAGCACCAAACGGTCAAACCTTCCAATAAATCCGAACAACAACAGACAAGACAGACCCCCCTAACACACACCTATAACACTTGACACAAAAAAAAAACCATCACAACAAATAAACCCACACCTAGCACGGAACAAAAAAGCTAAAAGTGACAACAGAAAAAACCACAAGCAACAAAAAAACCGAAAACCAACAAAAACTAACGACATACCCACATAACGACACAAAACAAACAAAAAAACCAAAAAAAAATCCACCACAAACACCAACAACAACCAACCCAACACCTCCACAAACAACACACACAACCCACCCACCCCACAAACAACAGCCCACACCCACCACAACCACCCCATCATACAAGCAGCCCGCAACCAACAATAACCACCTCACAAACCCCCACCATCACAACCCCCCCAACACAAACACAACCAACAACACAACAAACACCAGGCAACAAACAAACACAACACCCACACACACACCACACCAAAAAACCCAACACATCACGTCGCCTATGTGGGGTCTCGGTTTAACGGGTAGACTCCGCGATCCACGCGCACTCCGGGTTCCAGACTCAGAGGCCATTGAGCGAGCGTAAATGGGTGCTCTCGGAGCCCGACGACACCCGGAGACCACTCGAGGGGTAGACCAAAGCTAAACGTATAACGTTAAAGCTTATAATGTAACGCCGACCGCTACATCCCTCGTATGCCACACGCCGCGGGTCCTTGTCGTCGGCGGGACCCGACGCCAAGTCTCACAGACGCGAGCCGACAGCACTGAGGAGGGACAGCTAACTCATCCGACGGAAGGTATCGGCACCGACAACCGACACGCTAGTTGTGTAACTAACATGCTGCGTTAGCCACCGACTGAGGGAGCGAGGAAACGCACAAGAAAAGGTCCCATACTATAACATCTTTTCTTATCGCTCCTCATTCATTTTTTCCCGGCGCAGTTCTGGATGACAAGGACCCTAACATCTCGTCCTCCACAAAAAACAATAGGGTAACCCGACGCGACCCCCCTCTCCTGAAGAACCCACTAACACAGGCGATCACCCTAGTACTCTACTCACAGTGACGCCACTCTCGAAGTGCGCGGTCCAGCGACGGGTTCACTAGCCGTCATTTCCCGACACTCCCTCAAAGTGTGCGACGTAATAGGTGAGGCCAGAGAGTAAGTACGACCGCCGCTCATGATGCGAAGGGCACCTCTACACTTACCACACATCGCCTACAGCGACAGTGTGGGGCTTCCGCAATAACCATATTGTCACCAGACCCCCAATAATACTGGTACACATCCTCCCGTTAAGAGACCCCTCGTCTCTTACGACGCTCGAGACGGTAAAACAATACATCTTAGGTTATCCAAATTATTGTACGTCCGAAGACGTACACCGACTTATACTCTAGGTGGAGCTCCAGAGAGGCGCAAAACCTCCCCTCTGGGTCCCCCATAGCACAGTGCACTAGGTCGACACTGCAGTTGAGCAGGCTACGTCGACGCAGTAGACACCGTCCTCACACGACAACACTAACCACATCTACACTGCACTCCTTCCTCAACAGCACCCACGCACATATGGATACACCGCAATAAGAGTTGTCCCTGAGATTATCAAATCAGGTGAACAGCATCTCCCTGCACTTCGAGAAATTTTCCACTCTGCTATTTCGTTCTTATCTCAGAGACTTAATTACGACTTTACGTCTATTTGAGAAGACCGCATCCTGGCTTCGCCGCTTGACTACACCACAACTGTCCCGAAACCACGGTCAGACAAGCCCACGAGGAAAGTGAGAACACAGCAGCAGAACTAACGCACGTTCTCTAATACACCAATAAATTAACCGGTCCATATATTCAAAGTTTTAGACGCTGTGTCCTGGACCGCCTTCCGTCAGCTCTTGTGAAATCGTACATCTGTGCCATGGGTCAGAGTCCTGCATCGGGTCGGGTATCCGCGGGTACCCGACGGGTGACCCGCAAAAAAAGGTGATTCGCGGGTGGTATTTTTTCAAACGCTTTTTTCCGGGTTCGGTTCTGGGTAAAACAAAGATGATGCGGGTCGGGTTGCGGGTGTTGCATGATAAATATATTTAAATAATAATAATTTAGTTTCATGTTTAAATCCTCAGACCTCTCCCCCGCGGGACCGAGCATAATCATAACCTCTGCAGCGCATCTATCTGCTGCTGAGCGCGCCACATTCTGAATGGCTGAGGTGAAGCTCTCTAGCGGAGAATACAGCATTTTCAATAACTCTTCCTCAAGAGCGAAATCCAACGTCTGGGAGGCTTTTGGTGTCATGGAGAAAATAACCAACATCCCACGCTTTTTGAGCCAAATATGCAACTGCGTGTGTTAATAATTGCACGTTTTCACTGCTCATATATATGCGGGTTCGGGTCGGGTTGCGGATCTTGTGCCGGCGGGTCGGGTCGGTTGCGGAACTAATTGGCAATATGTGCGGGTAGCGGGGCGGTTCGGTATTGCACGTCGCGGGTGCGGGGCGGGAGCGGGTCTTGAAAATCAGACCCGTGCAGGACTCTGGTTTAGCTACGGTATTTAGCGTCTACAGCACCTCCGCTTTTAGGGTTGACGTAGACCCAAACGTCGCCCGGAGGTCCCCTGGTGTTGTTGCGGGAGCTGCTGCACTAGCTAACGCTACATTAGCAAAACAAACGCTAATTTATTTTGCAAAATGTGCAGCAGGCTTCAAACACGTTCCCCTCCACTGGTTTCACCGCACTAAATTAGATGTTTTCCAACCAAATATGGTTGAACTGACACTTCC
Source organism: Notothenia coriiceps (assembly GCF_000735185.1). NCBI lineage: Eukaryota > Metazoa > Chordata > Actinopteri > Perciformes > Nototheniidae > Notothenia > Notothenia coriiceps. The sequence continues at coordinate 156,867 of NW_011352782.1, forward strand.
CCATATTAATTTGTAAGTAGATTCGAAGATACATGAGTTTCTGACTGCCGCTAGCTGAAGCTTGGTTGCTATATTACTAGCTGGGTGTTCTCCAATAAGGGGCCGGGGAAAACAAAGTTAGTGATTACTGGTTCCATGTTGATTTAATTCAATACAAATTGTTGGGGGGAACTGAAAGGCTATTACCGTACTGGTAGTGATGGCATTTACGGCTCTTTGACGGGAGCCGGATCTTCTGGCTCTGTTCCTTTCAAAGAGCCGTTCAAAAGAGCCGTTTTTTTAAAAGGGGCGGGGTTACTAGGTTTATCTGCGAAATAATCACAAGGATAATGATTGACTGTATAGAGAACCGCAGTGACGCGTCGTAAAACCCGGAATAAGTTAGCATTTTTGGGACTTCCGGTTCCTTCCTCAAAAAGCAATGCATTTTTTCCATAGGGTTTTGGAAAATAGCTCGAAATAAGGTCTGTGGTATTGCTTTTTGAGGAAGGAACCGGAAGTCCCAAAAATGCTAACTTATTCCNCAAGACGTTTCCGAGAGACACAAGGGTGTTGTTGTTGTTGTTGTTGTAAGTAAACAAATGACCGTAGTGCAACTGGAGGCCGTACGAATCCCGTGCGAGACTCCAGAGTCTATGCATTTCTTTGTACTTTTGAGTGCCCCGTCCTTCAGCCGGTGCAACTCAGGCTAACCCGAGCAAGGAACAACGAGTCCTACTAAAATCCCCCCCAACCCTGAAGGGACACAACTCCTTGACCTCTCCCTCCTGACTCCTTCTGCCTCCTCCTCCTCCTCGACTCTGCGAAGTGTATCCTTTGTTGACATCCGAGGTGGGAGACGTGGGAGACGTGGGCCCCACCTCCTCCGGTCTCCTCGTCGGACGTTGCTGTGTGTGTGTGTGTGTGTGGTGTGTGTGTGTTGTGTGTGTGTGTCGTGTGTGTGTGGGTGTGTGGTTGTGTGTGTTGTGTGTGTTGTGTGTGTGTGTGTGTTGTGTGTGGTGTGTTGTGTGGTTTGTGTGGTGGTGTGTGTTGTGGTGTGGTGTGTGTGTGTGTGTGTGTGTGGTGCAATAAACGGTGGCTGGTAGTCTTCGTGTAACTTGTAGAGTGGTAGTACGACTTTTGTCTGACGGACGACGCAAGTGAACTGGACGTAGGAAGAGTCCCTTTCTCTTTGTCCCCCCCACCAAGGAAGTCACTGCCGGCTCGCGATTGTGACCAGACTCCTCCTCCTCCTCCTCCTGCCCACCCTCCTCCTCCTCCTCCTCCTTCCTTCTCTTCTCTTCTCCTCCTCCTCTGTTTACAATACTTAGGGTAATACCCCTTCTTGTTAAATGTTAATTTACTCTTATACACCTCGGAACAAATTAAAACTTCCAATAATTCAACTAGCCCTGAACTTGGAGGAAACCAAAGGTGTCTGACTCCGAAGACGACGGTTAATACTTAGTCATTTGAAACGTCTTTGTGATGTAAATTTAGTTCTCTACTCTCGAAACTATCCAGAGATTGACTTACAGATTAAGAGCAGACTAGCATATCGGACTTTCAACAACTTATAAATGTTGTTAGCTTTGATAGTGTGCTAACGATCAGTTTTGTTGGGTCGCTGGCACGTCTGGCGAGGTGGACAAGTATAGAGAACTTACGTTGTTCTTTTTGATTTTTATTTTTCTACGCAGCCTCGATACGAACAAATTTACATAACGACTCAGGTAGACACAAAAATCGCGCTTTTTTAGCGATCAACGCGCTGAGGCGATGTTGTGTATCGTACTCTTCACTCGTCCTGTAGAGACGGATGGAGTGGGGTGTCTTTGACCTGGAGACTGGGATTGCGTACGGGTCAACGGATTGATAGCTGGCGCATTTCCACTGCAGGGCCTCGCTCGGCTTAGTACGGTATAGTTAGGCCTTGGTAGGCCAGGCTCACTTTATGCTGCGTTTCCATTACAGTTTAGGAACTGGGGCAGTAACTATAGTAACGCAGGGTAGGCAGAGCCGTGACGTAATCTTCAATGCGCTGTTAGCACTCAAGCTCACAGCTCCTCATATCTGTTCAGAAACTAGACAAAAGTTAAACAAGTACAAACCACAGACTGTCTGTGTCATGGCGAATACAGTCGCTGGTTTATTTATGTTTGTAGGCCGTTGTTGTGAGTGTGTACGGTCGGAGCATATACTGCGTTAGCTTAGCCGATCTCCATTCAGAAAACACGCATTTTAAAAGGTGTTTCGCCTGCCGTCTGTCTGCAGACTTGTCAAAGCATTAATTCATGGTTTTTACTAACCGGTAGGGATGTAACGATATACCGAATATCGCGGTATCGCGGTAAATAAACTTCCCAATACCGTCGTGAGACTGACAAAATCTACCGCGATTTTTAAAAATATATTTATTTTTTTTTAAACACTTTTTTTTTTTTTTAACCAGGTGGTCCCATTGAGATCAGCGATCTCTTTTTCAAGAGAGACCTGTCTAACATGGCAGCAAGTAGGTTACAACATGAAAATAAAACAACAGATAACACAAAAGGACATCGTATTTACAGGGCTACATTTACACACCTAGAGACATTGACAAGTATCAACCATATATTTATATCTCGCCATGTCAATAAGCCTGGCGTTAGACTTTTTCGCTGTCCGTCATTTCGACAGACAGGATCGTAAAATATCCGTCATAAT
>NW_011352782.1:159578-170245 GCF_000735185.1 Notothenia coriiceps
CCGATAATAATCCAATGCAGGGCCGACAATGTAATATAATACATTATTTAATATATATAATATATTTACATATGTATATATTTATTTATATATAATTAAAATGACAACCGGCCCTTTGAGTGCAACCATAATGCTGATATGGCCAGGGATGAAATTGAGTTTGACACCCCTGCTGTAATGGAAACGCAGCATAAAGTGAGCCTGGCCTACCAAGGCCTAACTATACCGTACTAAGCCGAGCGAGGCCCTGCAGTGGAAATGCGCCATTAGCAAATGGGTAATGCACAGTATGGTTTGCAACGTAATCGGTACGTGTAATTATTAGGCGTTATGGTATCAAAGTGTGAGAAGTGACCTAAAAATAAGAGCGACCTTTCGGTAAACGTAAAAGGCAATAAAGCATTAGTTCAATAAGATAGTAATAATAAATAAACAAAAGAAAAATTGTAATAAAAAGTCAAATGAAAGATGCATTTTTTGATTTTTTTTAGCACAACATTCAGATGTGGACTTATATAAAAAAAGGCAGCTAAAATAAGGACATTCTGATAAGGATTTTCAAAATAAAAGACCTCTTAAATAAGGATATTCTGAGGTGGATTTTCAAAATAAAAGGCCTCTTAAATCAGGACATTCTGATGTGGATTTTCAAAATAAAAGGCCTCTCAAATCAGGACATTCTGACTTGGATTTTCAAAATAAAAGGCCTCTCAAATCAGGACATTCTGATGTGGATTTTCAAAATAAAAGGAGCTCTCAAATCAGGACATTCTGATGAGGATTTTCTAAATAAAAGGCTTCTTAAATAAGGACATTCTGATGTGGATTTTTCAAAATAAAAAGACTCTTAAATAAGGACATTGTGATGTGGATTTTCAAAATAAAAATACTCTTAAATCAGGACATTGTGATGAGGATTTTTCAGAAATAAAAGGCCTCTTAAATCTCTTAAACGAACTCTGCTACCTCTTAAATTCAAACTATTCAAACAGGAAAAACACAAGTTAAATTAAATAGTTACTTTATTTGAAAGGAATTACTGTATCCTAAACGGAGACATTAACACCAAGCCCAACTTCAGTGTGTATAAAGTTATCTTAGTGTGGTCGAACAGTTGTCCTCACCCGTCCTTATATTTGATGACGGTGTCCACGATCTTCTTCATCTTCTTGGTTAGGGCCGAGGGGTTTGGGGAGAGTTTCTCTGCGGGGGGGCGGCCTCGTTTCTTGGCTTTCTTCCCGTCATCGTCCTTGTCTCTCACTCGGCCGCTGCTGGAGCCAGGCGTCGCCGGACCGCTGTCGTGATCCCGGTCCTTCTTACGCTTCCTGGTCGTCTTTTTGTGACGCACCTCCTCCTCGATGTCCTCCAGATTCCCCTCCTCGATGGCCTGGGGAGAGGAGAGATTATCACAGAGTTAAATCTGAGCCTAAATGTACTAACTAGAGGTTGTTCAGCAGGATAATGCTTCACGTCACCACCGCTAAGCTAAAGGCAGCTAATTTTGGGCTATAAAGGAACTACAGCACGGTCACATGACTTCACGTCACCACCGCTAAGCTAAAGGCGGCTAATGTTGGGCTATAAAGGAACTACAGCACGGTCACATGACTTCACGTCATCACTGCTAAGCTAAAGGCGGCTAATTTTGGGCTATAAAGGAACTACAGCACGGTCACATGACTTCACGTCAGTAAGCTATAGCACACACAGCTGGATTTAAAGAACATTTTAGCATATGCAATAGAAACAGGGAAGCAGCTAGCCAGTCATATCTTCTACTTCATAATGTTGAATAGAACAGTCATGTCATATTTGGAGTGGAGCCAATTTTCCTTTCTGTTTTTTATTTATGAGGATGAGTTGTATGTCAAGCTATTACTTGTAGGATTACTGAAGAAAACCACTTCGATTTTAGGCAAGTTCCAACACGTACCAGATGTATTGTGCTTACTCATGTTTGCTTACTGGAAGATTACAGATTTGGTGAGATAGATAATTGACAGAGCGTAGATAAACAAATATAAAGGTTGCAAAATTATCTCAGGTCTTGGATTTCTTACTAGGCCAAACATATTTAAGTGACGTAGATATAGAAGTGGTCAGTTTGATGCACCAGTGACAACATTGAAATCTCTCGGCTGGAGAACAAATCCTGGTTCCACTTTAGCTGCAGAAAGCCTCAAACTCCTTTTGTGAGTGATGGTGTGAGGAAGCAGTCAACCATCCAGTCTCCGACCTTCGAAACATTTGGGTATTTCCTCAGGAAGCTGCGGCAGAAAGAGTGTGAGGGTGGTCCGTTTCTGTTATTTGTGGTTTTACACTTGGCGGTGTGTTTCTGTAAATGGAAGGAAACACAAAAAGACCACCACAGGTTTGACAAAAGTTTTTTTCCTGTAAAGTTCCTCTTTCTCGTGTTCTGTGTTTAATAGTTTTCACACTTTTTAAATCCACTTGTGCAAGAGTTCCTCTTTCTTGTGTTACCTATTCTATAACTTTTGATAACACACAATATACGTCTTTTAAACTTGCAAAACAGTCTGTCTTCTCCCACTTCTCTAAGAAGTCTATTTGCCAGTTCATGGAGGTTGCCAACTTTGGGTACCTGGCTGGAGTGAGATTTTGATATCATGGGTTTAATTACACATATGCGCACTAAATGACTGCTATCGTGTCAGCAGCAGGACCTTAGCTTATATATAGGATACAATATATACAAATACACAATATTGGACACAGACTATAAAGGGCACACAGTTTCATTCACATGTTTGTTTCCACTGTTGAATGAACTCGATAAATTACCATTTACATGAGGATGTGACTAGCAGTTTGAAAGGATGTACTTGAATTATTATTATTATTATATATTATCATTATGTCAGTGGTCTAAAATGGTCATACAACGTTGCCGACAATATTATCGTTTATCGCAATAATTTCCGGGAAAATGTATCCAACTAAATTAATTATCGTGAGAGGCCTATACATGAAACACACACACAAATCTACAGACTTACTCCAAACTGCCAAATATATTAATTAACGCACTCTCACTCTCATATACTCTTTGACTCTATTTTGGCCTAGAAGAACAATAGCAGCAGACTTTTACTTTTTAATCATTTCTACTGGATCTTAGATCTGCGCATGCGCAATACGGGTCGGGGATTGACCAACCGGCTCCCACTGCTCTGCTGTCTGTTAACGTTGTTAAGAGTGGTGGGGGCGGGGAGGGAGAGCAAATCGACAGCTTGAGCAGCTGTCAACTCAACATTGTAATTAACCAACCAAAAACGATCGCCTGTTCATCTTGTTTTTGGCGTGAGAATAGTTTGTGTTGAAGCAGGCAGGACCCAAATGCAGATTTAAACTGAAAATTCCTTTATTTCAAGGCTACCGGATACTAATAAAGACAAAAGACAAGACAAAACACAACACAAATAAAGGAATTTTCAGTTTAAATCTGCATTTGGGTCCTGCCTGCTTCANAAATAAATTAGCGTTTGTTTTGCTAATGCAGCGTTAGCTAGTGCAGCGTTAGCTAGTGCAGCGTTAGCTAGTGCAGCAGCTCCCGCAACAAGACCGGGGGACCTCCGGGCGACGTTTGGGTCTACGTCAACCCTAAAAGCAGAGGTGCTGTAGACGCTAAATACCGTAGCTAAACACCAATCATACAACGGCAACGATGAAATAGTGTAGCCAAGGCAGCAGAGCTCTGAATATAGCTCTTGTTACTCTCTCTCTCACACACGCACGCACGCACGCACGCACGCACACACACACACACACACTAGGGCTGCTCGATTATGGCAATAACCACGATTGTGTTGGTCAATAATTAATATCATGATTATTAAATATGATTATTCATTGACTTTGCAAACATCCATTTATTGAACTTTAAAACAAATAATAAGTGTGTGGGAGAAAAACTCGCTCTGAATGGAATACAGGGATCCTAGCCTTCGCAGAGCATTCACATGCAAACAAACCTATAGCACACTACAGGAAAGGGAAAACCCCAAAAAGCCAAAAGGGGCCTTTCTAAAAAGTGTTCAGATTAAACAGACTGATTAATGAACTTCTGCTTTCCACTCTAGTTTTCATGACCTAATGTTAGTGGGATTGTTACTCACCCTAATATTTAAGGCAGTACTCTGACACGATTTAAAACTTTCTCTGCCTCCACTGAATCACAGAAAGCCACAGCTCCCACAGGCTTCTTGCTTACAGATGTTGGTTAACCACACAATGACTTCCACGGCTAACCCCCCTCTTCCCATCTGTTTCCCCTCCAGCTGTGGCCAGCCCCCTCCACCTGCTGGCGGCCCACGCCTCCGCCTCGGCCTCCCTCCCCACCAAGCGTCAGAACGGGGAGCAGCAGGCCAGTGAACAGCCGGACGCCAAGCGCATCAAATCAGAGGACGAGGCGGCCTCGACCCCGGCGGACTCAGACTCGTCGGCAGCTAACGACCCCGGCCACAACTAGTCTGTACAACACACACCACACAACCCCCTCCCCCCACCACCACCTTCTCTCTCTCGTCCCCGTCGTTTTGTTTTGTTTCTCTTCTTTCAACCACTGACTCCTGAGGTGCCAAACTGAGAGGATTCTTTTCATTTTTCTGTTCTAGAGCAACATGAGAAAAAAAAGATAATGTCCACCCCTTTAAAGACTTGAATGTGGGTTGAGAACAAAAATAAAGAAAGATGAACTCAAAGGTGTGTCCCCTGTGAGCCACTGAAACAGGAGAGTGACTAAACCAAGACCACAGGAAGCCTTAACAACAATTAACCCTTAAGAGCTGACCTTTGACCTGGAGCGGCCCTAACGGAGCTCGGGGCCGAACACCACCTTTCTGTCGAAACTACCTCAGAGCAGAGAGGAGACCACACCTTCCCACCCCCCTCCTGTCGGGGCAGCTCGGGACGAAGCAACCAAGCGACGAGTACGACGAGCATTCAAAGGTTTAAAGAAAATAAATGAAAAACGGTCAACGCATTCAGAAAGGGATCAACTCGGAGCCAATAATCCTGAAACTCTGGCAGCTAGCCTCTCACAATACTGACCTTCCTTAATCGCAGCTGTACGTAGATATGCAGTATTTTGTTGTTCAAATGTGGAGCATAGGATTTTTTTTTTTTTTAATGTATTTTCATTTATCTAGATAAGTAATAATTTAATGAAAGGAAGCGTACAAAATAATGAGGTCGACGACATTTCGGTAACTAAGTTAGAAATCTCACTTTTTTTATGTGGACTTCCTTTTTCTGTTCGGTGAAACAGTGTAATTAGTTTTTTTCGTAATATTTGTTTCTTTTTCCCCCCTCGTTCTGACATATCCATATAAAATTTGCTTAGTTATACCTACATATTTTAATACTTGCACAGATAACCGATATAAGCATATGAAATCTCTCCATGTGTAGTTCCAGATGTTGACCTTTGCATGTATCCGACAACATGAGAGTTGTTAACTGTAAATTGAACGGAGGAAAAAAGACCTGCTTTGTCCAAACCAGACCTGCACTTGATTAAATGTTTGTGTTTTCATTTCCCTTCTCCTCCTCCTTCTTTTTTGTTTTCCTCCTCCTCCTCGTCCCTCCCAGCTGTGTTGACGTTGTGGTGTTGGCAGACCCCCCTCCCCCCACCTTTGCTTGATTATTTTACTACTCTGTTCCGGCGACCTGGCGAGTCTGTTTTCTGATTGTACACGTTCCAAACAATAGTAAAAGAAGAAAAAAATTGATGTTTGTTCTGCTTAAGTGGAGAAATGCTTTTTTTTAAATAAATTAATTTAAAGCCCTTTTCTGTATCGGTACATTTTGCTTTATTGGTGTAATTGCTGCTCCACTCCACAAGGGGGCAGTGTGCTCCTATACTGCCCCAGATAGAACCATATAACTTGCCCCATGACATTTTTTTCTATGAATTCTGATGTAGCAGCATTGTTAAATTGGCGCACATTTTTATTCCTAAATTGATCCGTTATGCTTTAGTATGATCCATCTCACACATATCCAGGATTAAAAATCTACATTTACTTGAACAAGTCACTCTTTCTTCTTCACAACAGCATTACCGGAATCATACTCTTTTAGCATCAACACCCTAAAATCGATTCAGTGGAAATTGAAGAGTTTCTTTACAGAGTCCCTGCTCTCTGAGTGTTTCTCAGCGTTGATGTGTTTTTGGATAAACAGACTCCCAGCGACTTAAGAACAATTATTCAGTTTGCACCCCGCCCAACGTTCCTCCTTTGTGTTGGATGGGCTAAATAAAGCTGCGGTGCCAAAGGTGTTTCCATACATTAGAGGCTGCAGGAGATTCAGATAAAGCTCTGAGCAGATGTGCAGCAACAAACCTGACTTTGTTAGCCACTTATCACATAAATGATAAGAATATATAGAATTCATTTTTGAACACCCTGTTCCCAGGTAATCAGTATCTGTGTTTGCCTGCCAGCTAACCAATCAGAGCAGACTGGGCTCTGGTTTCAGACAGAGGGTGAAAAGAGGTGCTGCAGCACAGGCAGTATGAGAACAATAAAGAGTTTTGAACATTAAAGCATGGAGACATTGTCAGTAGAGATACACTATACTAATATGAACCTGAAAAGGAGGATAATTTGTCCACTTTAAACAGCAGTTTGCAGACGTCCTCACATTAAAATCCAAAATATAACCAACAAAAAAAAAGATAATGTATTATTAAAGGTTAATATAAACTTCATTGATACTTGGTGAAACTCATAAGCAACCTTGAAGTATATAGTGAAAAAAGCTCCTTTTAACAGCTGCAAAGGTGAAGTAGGTTTAATACAATGAACACTTTTTTGGAGAGTTTTAAGGTCACATGATATAGAAGCTAAATAAAAGCATGACATTTTATCAGTAAGATATTCATGTAAAATAAAAATAAGAAACGGCATAATTCCAATTACAATATGTGTATAAAATATAAGAACCTCTAAAATCCAATTTAAAAAAAAAAAAGAAAAGCTCTCTACATTATTTTACTCTGATTCATTTGATAACATGTCATGGAAGCTATTGAACAATCAGGAAAAAGCTGCATTTTGATAACCATATTTCAAATCCTAAAGGTGTGCCCTATTTGTCTAGTGGATTATAACAATGCTGCATTTATTTAAAGTCACCAGGTCACATGATATGGAAACTATTTTAAAAAATCTGAGCCTTTTCAATAAGACACCTCAGTTAGCACTTGTGCTAAAACACACTGCCTCAGAGTCTCTCTCTGAATATTCCTCACACACTGACGCATGCTTCCACTCTCCAACATTAGCTGTACGGCGTACTGACAGACAGCAGAGGAAGGTGACTAACAGGGAGGATGTGTGTGTGTCTCCACTGCTGGCTGTGTAGGTGGAGTCTCCATAGAAACCAGGAGCTTGTTGCGACTGCCTGCATCGAGCTGCTACACTGGAGGGACGAGCAATAGTGCTGTTTATCCAAAATTCTCTTCTGCATGATTGCTCCTCATCCAAATTGTTCTCAGAATTCTCCCTTCTTTTCAAGAATGGAGACCTAACAAATAACAAAACCTCTGGCCTCATGTCTGGTATTAGCTGCTCCTTAAGGTCATGAGGCTGTTTGAGCAGTGGGAAACTATTCCAGGTCTCTGATAATATCTGCAGCTTCTTAAATCTGCAGTTTTTCTTTACAGAAGTAGCCGGGATCAGCGCACTATGTGAGGAGCCATTAAAACTGGGTCTTATGACATGAAAACATGTCATTTAAAGACGAGATGTAGAGCGATGACGCACAATTCTCATTACACTAAATATTCACGTGGATTTTCCTCTTGTGATGCTGCTATTTTAAGAAACCAAATCCAGTTATTTGGTAATTATTGCAATCCCTGTTTAGACATAGCAGCAAAAACAAAAAGCCTTTTATTCGTTCAGCCTCAGGACTCAATGAGAGCTGCAACTGGAGCAGAAACTGCCTGCAAGCTGCAACTCTACTGTTTTTAGTGTTGGCTAGTTCTTTTTATGTTTCCTGATGCTCTTTCTAATATTATTTTCTCCAATATTTGATGTGTTGTCCTAGAGGCAGCATTTCATTTCTGAAAAGATTGTCCCTATCAAATAAAATATAAATTCTCTCCTAATTATTTACCTTATTTGTGTCCTGATTTTTTGGTTCTAATAGTACGGTGGCCGACCCATGCAAATGCACTACAATTAGGAAAATCGTGCTGCACTTTCAAACAACATGTATACTGTAAATAGCATCTCAATCTCACAGAGTTTGTCTGTTTCATAATTGTAAATGTTTTGTCAGTATTGAAATGACAAGGTTAGCTTCTTTAGCGAGCTAGCTTACAGCATATCTTTAATAATATCAAAAGTAGTCATGCAATCACATTGTTAAAATAAGCAGATAAAACTTTTGAGGTTAGTTTCCAGTGACAGTTCAGTTGGCAATCTTTATAATCTCCATTTTCCGTGTTGTTTTGAGCGTCTTGCATAGTTTTTTTATTTGCAGTGTTTTGTTTATGCAGCACTTTTAGAAAACGCTGTGCATGTTTTGTCAAGTTGGTGAAGATGTTTCTTAATTTTCATGTGTTATGGCACGTTTGTGTTTTTATGTTTTGATTGCCACAAGTCTCTCCTAATGGAAGTGTTATGGGCCGCTGTATCGCTTTTGCCCGTCGGCCACCGTGTTATCGAGGTCTTCCTGAGAAACATGATTTCCTTTCAAAATGTCGCTCTATTGATATCATCTACATTTCCTCTTAAGGGAGATAACTTACCAAAGACAGAAGTCAGTTCACAGTTTTTGTGAATGATTCTTGCAGTGTTAACGCACCTCTTTATGTGTCCTGGGGGATTTTTCTGAATTAATCACCACAAAGTTCATGCACTCCAAAAGCTACCTGATGCAAGTACAACTAGAAAATCTGATAATCAGATAAAAACACAATTCATAAGAAAAATGCTGCAGGTGAACAATCTCCTATGAGACTGCAGTACTCTCACTGACCCCACTGTGGCAGTGTAGAGCAAAGCATGCACACTTGCACGTCCACACACATGGAAGCTTTCTCATTTCTCTAATTCCCCTCCTCGACTCCTTTCCTCGTGTCTTAGTCCCGCCCACAGGAGATGCGAGCGGAGGAGTCGAGGAGGGGAACCGAGGAGAGAGGAGGGTAAGTGGTAGTGGTGGTCTAATGCAGGGGTTCCCAACCTTTTTTCCCAAGAGCCCCCCCAAATGACTCCTACTGTCACAAACTGGATGAATGTGAAGTATTTTGTTAAAGGAGGATGAAAGCGTAATTAAGGAGCACTATTGGAGTGACTTTGATGGTTATTGGACTCAGGATTAATTTATTTGGATTCCCGCTGTATGAAGAACTTAAAGGCTGGCACAAGTGGAAACAAAGGGATTCAACTGTTTAAAACACATGCTCAAAGTAAGCCGGATTTTGCCGATGTGTTTATGTGGATTCAAAAGTCGTAAATAATCTACAAAATGGAGGAGACCGATCTGATTGGAGCAACTGTGACAAATAATCCAACTGAAACCGGCATGGACAATGACTATGTTTTAAAAATGCGCTTATCCAGACAAGCCAGGTTTGGACACTTTATGGGCAGAAACATTTCTATTAAAGAAAGAATTATAAATGTCTGTCTTTTTATGCCTTTAATACTTGAATGTTTATTAAAATGAATTAGTCAATTATTTTTTATATTTTATTGTAATGTAGAGACAAGGCTTTTAGTGACAATCATGTATTGCCTTACAATTATATGTAAAAAAAAAAAAAAAGTCTAAAAATGATATTGGGCCTCAAATCATCTGAGGCCTGGCGCCCCCCCTGCGACCACTATTGTGCCCTTGAGTAAGGCACTTAGCCCTTAGTTACTCCAGGGAGAATGTCCCTGTAATTGGTAATTGTAAGTCGCTTTGGATAAAAGCGTCAGCTAAATGAAATGTAATGTAAGCAGCAGGCGTTTAGAGAAATGAGAAATCCTCTCCTCTGAGCAGTCATTTTAAAGAGACGTCCATTAATTATGACAGGAGGCACAGCAGAACTGTGTTCATGACAACATATATATTTACTTTTAATTAATTGACACTGACAGTGCGGTATAATGAGACAATAACAGGCTACAGATGCGGACACACACACACACACACACACACACACACACACACATTTATATATATAAAAGTTGTATTTACAAGTAGGGCCTACCAACTGAGACCCGTCTGTCCGCCGCATCTACGCACACACACACACACAAGCCCACCTTAACCTGCCATCAGGCCCTGGGGGCCGGCCTGATTGTAGGCCCCCTATTCAAACAACAAATCAAAGTCATTAATAGCCTCGGCAGGCTCTGTGATCGCAGTTCTCCACTCTGCTCTATAGAGTGGCGAAGTCCCTCCCCTTCCGGGGGAGCTCCATGGGACCTTTTTTCTGAAAAATTATGTATTGGATGGAGAGAAAGATTATCTTTTGATCCCGTTTGAATTGTGCCACGAATTACACATATGACAGGGTTGCCAACTCTCACGCATCTGGCGTGTGACAGACGCTTTCACTCTCAATCTCACGCTCTCACGCTGCCCAAACTATTCTCACGCCAAAAACAAGATGAACAGGCGATCGTTTTTGGTTGGTTAATTAC
>NW_011352782.1:170271-171901 GCF_000735185.1 Notothenia coriiceps
GTGATTACTGGTTCCATGTTGATTTAATTCAATACAAATTGTTGGGGGGAACTGAAAGGCTATTACCGTACTGGTTACTTTGCAGCCCGGACATTTCCCCCAAAACACATTTAGACGCTATCGCAACACAGAAGTACCTTTCAAATCCCATCATTTTCAAGACCTTCTAAATCATATTTAAGACCTTTCTTATTTTTTTTTTCATATTTAAGACCTTTTTAAGGCCTAAAATTCAGATTATAAAATTCAAGACTTTTTAAGACCCCGCGGGAACCCTGAGGAGACTAAATACGAACATTATATGCAGACACAGACGTGGTTCAGAAACACAGAAATATTAGAAAACAGACCATTAGGCAAAACATCTAGTTTGATGGATGCTGTCAAACTACAAATAATATGTGTGTGTGTGTGTGTGTGTGTTTATTTAGCACGGGCACAGAGTATCTGTCCCCGGCTGTTTGAAGAGCAAGCATGGGAAACAAAAGACAGTGTTTACCTCTTTGCATCCAGCTAGTCACACACACAGTTACAATCACACCCTGTAATTGACATAATTAATAGATAGTTTAGCTTCTCACCATCTTTTGCTGTGGCCCACTGATGTTAACGATCGTAACTGAAAGGTTGCCTGTCAAACGTAAACATTCAGCCACGTGACTCGCAAACTCTCGCGAGAGTTTTACACAAGACGGATCCTTTCTAGCCATAACCCTGCACCGGGCGCTGACATTGGCGCCCGGTGATCATCAGATTTGACGACGCTGATTGGCTGAAATTATGTTTCGGAGCCATAGTTTACAGATAGCAAAAGTCAGCTGCTAGTGGCTGCTGCTGCACTGGTAGAGGGCTCTTCTCTTAGCGCCCAGAAGAGAGAGGGTAATCATACACGGGCAAGGCCAGGCAGGAAACATGTGACTTATCAGTAACTTTAGACATCTTAAGACAGTTTAAAAAACACTTAATGACCTCAATCCGTGCAATTATTGCAAATTACTTCAACGTTTATTCAAAAGTAAAACAGTCCTAAAGGTACAGTAAAGTACATCTAGACGTTATTTGTATAAAAACCCCTTACCCCCCAGACCCTGGGCCTCATTAGACGCCGGCACTGACAATACACTGTAGTACTGTACGTACACAAGAAAAAATATCTATAATATACTTTCACACTTCGACACACGAGCTCAGAAGGACGACAGCCGAGACGAAGTACCTACAATAGATATTCCGGAGACGACGAGGCTCTACTACAGATCGAAGTCCGTCGATGTAATGGATGCCCCACGCAAGGCAATTATAATTGACGCGCAGTGACACCGTGTCTGATCTTGAACGAGCACCTGTCGACGTACATACTTGACCGGCATAATACCACGAATCTCGGTTCTACTATTGAAGTTTACGGACAGTTACGGCGTACATTAGCATTACACTAGACATGTCAAATAAAGAGACAGTAGGTCACCGGCTGGCCGGGTATCCCCGCGATCCCCGCGGCGGGGTGGAGAAGGGTGAGTATTAATTTTAATTATAATAAATTTTATATATAAAAAAAAATATAAAAAAAATTACTGTTCCTTTTATTAATATATTAACCATAGTCATTTACATATTAATGTTGTCATTT
>NW_011352782.1:171981-173346 GCF_000735185.1 Notothenia coriiceps
CGTGAACCTGGGCACTTTAGGACCCTGAAGTCTTATGGTAGAAGTGTATAGTGTGTTGGGCTATGAGCTCAATAAGTGGCGTTAATGATCACATGTGGACAGTAGTGAGAAGGCTTGTCATTGGTGCACAGCGTCGATACGACAGAGACCATCTGAGGCTCCTCCAGCAGAGCGTCGCTGTGGTGTAGGAGCCTCAGATGAGAGAGAGCAAGTGCTTTGGAGGTGACTGAGGAGTCCGTTTCTCACATGCTGAGCGTTATTATCTCTTCTGTGTCCACTCCCAACGAGCCAGAGTCCCTGAACCCCCCTCATGGTCCCAGCAGGAGACCTTCTGTGTCTCTCTGTCATACACTTTGGGGTCTTCAACATGTCCGGGTTCACTTTAGGACTCTATGAGCTGGAAGCAGACTGGGAGGGGGTCGATGATGATGATGATGATGATGATGATGATGATGATGGTGATGATGATGATGATGATGATGATGATTTACATGTTATGCAAAAAGCCCTGCTGGTGGCTCTCCATGAATCACAGCTGAGACTCTGAAGCTTTCAGCCATGTAGAAACTCCACCTCACGTCCTGATGAACGCTCGCACTTTCACGCGCTTCTTCTTCTGCTTCTTCTTGTCCGTGCTGTTCTGTCCAATCAGAGAGAAGAGTTTCTGTTCGTGCATCATCTTCGTTGTTTTGTTATTGTTTTCGGGGGATGCAGAGAGATAAACTAGTCCCAGAGGCGGAGGGATACGGAGGTAACCTGGTTTCTAGAGGCTTCCAGGAGCAGATTTCTGCATGTTTTGCAGAATCGTCACATTCCTGCGATGTCAGCTTTTACTCGGACTTCCTCCGGGCGGCTCCCCTCTCACTTCAGAGACGTGGAACTATCGTAGCTCGTATCGGATGTCATCGATCCCTTGGTGTTCAGAGGCGGAGGGTTTTCTGAACGTAAAAAGGTTAAAGGACATGTCCTGTCCCTCTTTCTTCGTCTTGATTACCATATTTAGAGGAAATAAAAAGCTTAAAGTCGTCAATAAAGAAGAGAAAATATAACAAAAAGCAAATTTAAACTTGGATTAAAAAAATATAAGGATTCTGTCGATTTTAGAAAAGGGACAAAAACACGTCATGATATTTAAAAAAGAATAAAAAACGCTGAGGATGTTCTGCCTGGACGGAGGAAGCTCGTTTGAAATCAGTAATCTTGAGGAATGTGAACAAAGCTCCGTCTTCGTGATGCGTTCAGGGACTGAGCGGGTTTGATGTTTTTTTGGGTGTTGGATGATTAACACTACGACACTAACAGCTGATTGAGTTTTCACGCTGCATGTTTTCACAAGCCTCAAAACGTGCACAGAAACACGACTGT
>NW_011352782.1:173391-180543 GCF_000735185.1 Notothenia coriiceps
ATGTGAGACACGTTTTACTATTTGCTTCGCTTATTTTTAACCAACTTTTTGTACACTGTCCATAAAGTATTCCTAACCTGTTTTTCATTTAAGGTCTCGTAATGTCTCATTAAAACTATAAGTTCATATCAAGGTGTTTGGCCTGAACATCACTGAGCTGAGGTTATTTGAGTCCTTTCAGGGAGCAGACGCTGCTCCTTCCACCTTGTTTGTTACAGAAATAGCTTTCTTTTAAATTCGTCTCTAGCATTAGCCTTATGCTAATCCCAGATGCTAACAACAGATCGCCTACGTGTCTTACAACTAAAGAATGCTAGGCCACGCAAACATCTGCGGTGTGTACGGCTCCTTATGGTTACCTTGCAATATTTGAGAGTAGCTAGGAGCGGTCGCTCCAGTGTCTCCGTCAGCACTCCTTTCAGACGAGACATAACCACGTGAAGACACGTTACGCTCGTGTTGTGTTCAAGGAACCTGTCCTTGGCCAGGAAAAAGTCACTCGCTAGATTTCTTCTTCTTTTTTCAAGTGGAGAAGTTGTCCGTCCGTCAGTCGGACTGACTCCAACCCCCCCACCCCCAAAAACGAAAACTCTTCGGTTCCCCACGAATTACACAAGTCACCCAAATCAGCGTTAAAAAGGCGGGAGGCGCCGAAAAGCGACTAATTTGCATCACTGATTATATCTAGCTTTATCACCACTGTAAAGAGTCTTTGAAGACCTGAAAAAGCGCTTGGAAATGACATTTATTATTATTATTATTATGATTATAACTTAAATGAAATGTTATACCTGGAAAAACAAATACAGGACAGAAAATAATACATAGAAAACTATAATAAAAAGAGATGAATGGAAGAGATGGACGAAATAATTTCAATGAGAAAACTAAAGGTTTTCTCAGGTTTGAAGGGATTGATGTGGAGGGAGTCCAGTGACAGGTGATAAAACCGCGCGCACCAGAAGTAAAGGGCGTTGTTTATGGTGACGCTGGAATGAACGAGGACATCCCAATTAATACCTGAGGACTCCTTTGTCCTCGCGTCTCTTCCTCATGTCTTGCGGAGGCAGAGCTAAGACGCAAGGAAGGGACGCGAGTGAGGGAAAGGAGGAGGCAAAATAATTGAGATGAACTCCAGATGTGTGCCAATTTACAAAATGGTGGTGGATAACAACATTACCCAGCATGCCCCTGCCTCACCTTTGAGCCCTGTGTGGTCTCCGTTCTCCTGCAGCTCGCCCTTGATGATGGTGGCTGGCTGGGCGAGTACGGCGGAGCTGATGCAGCCGGCGGGGATCTGCTGCAGGACATGCACCGTCTGCATGGCCGGCTGCGAGCTGCTGGTGCTCACCGGGGAGGCCATGGTGTAGGTCACTGGCTTGATGCTCTGAGGTAACTGGCGCTGGACTGCTATGAGTACCGGCTGGTTGTTAACAGGCGTGCCTGGAGTAGAGACAGAGAGGGACACAGGGATATTTAATATACACCTTTGTTTATTTGAAATCATGGAGGTAACTTATATTATTGCTTCAAACAGCTTTTTAGGAGTAAAATTCAGACATGTTCAAAGTACCTAAACCAAAAATATCCAGTGTTGAAGTCTCTATAGTCACTCAAGTTGTAACT
The DNA here is from genome assembly GCF_000735185.1 of Notothenia coriiceps. NCBI lineage: Eukaryota > Metazoa > Chordata > Actinopteri > Perciformes > Nototheniidae > Notothenia > Notothenia coriiceps. Next base: position 175,018 of record NW_011352782.1, read on the forward strand.
ACAAATGCAATTGTGAAAAAGGGTTTTATACCTGGTGTGTTTTGTGCAAAGCGTGCTTCCTGGATGACTGCCAGTTTGGGCTGGACCACCGTGGGGGTGGTCGGGGCAGGGGCCGAGGTGGTCTCCATCTCCAGGGGGACGGGAGAGCCCTCTCGTGAGAGGCTATCAGGAGTCTGGACGCCGCTGGAGTGAGCGGAGAGGACGCCCGAGTGATTGGGAGACACTGGGGCACTCCTGAGGGTCAGAGAGAGGAGGGTTAACCATCTTACAGCAATATCAATATTTAACAGTTATTAAAGAGGTGGTTAAGATTTTGTTCAGTATGAAGCTGACCTTCATGTGCACCATGAGTGAACATCAATGACATCAAAAGCAAACCATTTTTATAGTTTATGGACAACAATGAAGGAATATTTGAGAGTGGGAGCAATTTCTGGTAGTTTTTTTAGTAAAATGTTTTGATAAATGAAGTACTGGACCCTGGACATGTTAGTGAAATTTAATCATTTAATGCTTTGAAAGTCATTTATTTTAAGCAATGTATCTCACGCATGTTTTTATCTTAACAAAATTAAAAAAGGTGATCTTTTATTTATAAGAAATGTAAAAAAAATACCAAAATAAAACTACAATTAGTAATAAAAAAAAATAAAAAAGTGTGCTAATGAATGCTACAGTTAATGAATGATGGTGTGTATGACTCAAATCTTGAGTGTGTGACAGTGGGATGAGAGCAGACCTGGAGGAGAGGGGTCCGTGTGGGGTCCTGAAGCAGGGCACACCCCGGGGCCTTCGTTTCCTGAAGGCCTGCTCGATGAGCTTGCCCTCTGAGGACGGGTCTATCCTCCAGAAGGAGCCTTTGCCCGGCTCCTCCTGCGACCGCGCCACTTTGATGAAATAACGGTTCAATGACAGGTTGTGTCGAATAGAGTTCTGCAGCAGAGAAGAAATTGTGTGAGGGTGTTGCCGTGAAAATAAAAAAAGTGTTTTTGATGATGCATTTGTAATTCTTCTGAGCAGGTTCTGGGGCAGAGACCCTTCAGAGGACTCACCTGCCAGCCCTTGTCTGCAGTCCTGTAGTAGGGGTAGTTCTTTGTGATGTGATTGTAGATTCCGTTTAGTGTGAGCTGCTTGTCTGGAGCCAGTGTGATGGCCTGGACTATCAGCTGTGCATAGGAGTACGGAGGTTTGGAGTCATCCTGTGGAGCAGAGGAGAGTGAATATTTAAGTATGAAGCAAACATAACAAAAAAAGCATATCATTTTTTCAATTCTCAGTTTAAAAATGTGGATTTTAATCCCATTTTTAGTCTTGTGGTTATTGTATTACTAGAGTCTAAAAACACTGCCAAACTGGATATTGTCTATGAAATGTTAGGCATATAATAGTATAAAACATCTAGTATATAAGATTTTTGTCAGATACAATTCAGTTTTTGCAAAAAAACAAACAAAGGTTGCTGGACCAAAATATAGCCTTTATTAGTTTGAGGGTAGAGATGGCGATATGTTGTTATAGCTTGGAGCTGAAATTAATCATTTAATTTATAGAGAAACCAATTAGCAAACATTCCGATCATTTACATTTTTAAAGAAATCTTTCTAAATATTTGATATTTATTAGTTCTGTCTTTTTAAACTTGATAATCCGCCATTTATGCTGGACTATAGTTTTTAATATTCTGACGATGCAAAAATGATAAGATGACACTTTGTTTTTGATAACTTAACAATATCTAAAGAAACATCAAATTATATAAAATAGTATTGTGATGAAACTTTGACCCGTGTCACAAACTGAGGGTCAGCTTTGATGCAACCCCCCCCCCTCACAGAGGGATTGTCCTGCGGTCCCGCTCTCACCTTGGGACTGTCCCCTCCAGAGGCGTCTTTGTCGTTGTCGGGCTGGGAGTTGTCATTCATGAGCTGCAGCTCTGCAGAGCTGACCATGCGGCCCCCCATCCTGTAGCTGGAGGAGCCTGCGCCCCGCGGGCTTGAGGGGCATGAATTAGCAGCACTGCAGGAAACACAATAACAACCGTGAGATGCAGAGACATTTTTTAAATATTTTCAATACTTAATTCGTTTTAGTCTCATTTAGTTGTTTATTAGGTGCTTCCATCGGAAATATAGCTAGGCTATTATATCCCAGAAGAGGCACAGTTAGAGTAAGCTCAGTCTGTGCTGCAGAGGCACGCTTTTGTCCCACATCTATGCAAATTGCCTCACCTCTCAAACACTGCAGTCATTTAAGAAGGCACTATCAGGCCTTAAGAGACAACACATACCAATCTTAACCAAGTCCAATTATCTATTTGAATAACCCAGGAGGAAGAGACTTAACATTAAGGCACATTTACATATTTTAATGTTTATTTCAGGACTCAGGGGACTGTGGAGAATTTGGTACACAACACAAAGAAGCAGCAGCGCTGGACTGTGCTACACCTGGTGCCGCTTATCTTACGCCAACTGCTCATTTACAAAGAGAAAACACATTATATCATATAACCTTGAAAAGGGGACCTGTATGACAGAAGAAAGCTGGTTGGTTTTTAGCCATCTGGCTGAGATCAGAGGGTTGAAAGGATAAGAAAGTCTGAGATGGAGGCGCCCTCCCTCTCTGAGCCATGCAGTCTCTGAACTAAGCCTAAGCTGATCACCCTGCAGGGCCATGTCAAGGTCGGCTACAGGCGGAGAGGGAGGGACCACCGAGCACTGATCTCAGGTGTAAGAATCAGAAAATGGTACGTTTACACATCTGAAGAAAAAAAGGGGAGAATTTTCATCATCCGGGTATTCATAATTATCTTCTATGGAAACTTTAAAAAGTTTTCAAAAACAATCGGAAACCGCGCAGTAATTATCATAAAAGAAACAGCTGAGCCTCAACATTTATTTACCTTATATTTATGCAGGGGACTTTACTTTTAAATATTAACTTATTTAAGATTGTTGAGTTCACTAAAAAGGATGTCCTGTGAATATGTGATGCAATACCGACATTTGTTTAACATTTCAGGTTAGGGGAGTCCACTATAGAGCCATTTTAAGAGATTCTCAGGATAACATAGTGAATGGCAATTATTTTGGCCAGGACTCAAATGTTTCATATTCTTCAGCCCAAAACATGGGGCCAATGGTGCCCTTGTACCAAGGCTGAAGCCTTAGCTGTGGCCCGGTTTAAAACAACTCTCTGCGAGGAAAAAAGACAAAATAGGCCAAAACAATTATCTTAAAATAAAAAGTAGGAGGCAAATTAATGCTAAATGACCTGGCAAGTAGACAACTCATCTAAAGAGGATACATTCTAGATACAAATTGTTGTTGGTGTTAGGAAAAGTTCTTCCTGCTTTTAGCTAGGGGACACATAACAATTTGCTGAAGGGCGTACCTAATGGTGCCAGTGGGCGATGGCAGGGGGCTCATGAGGTGAGCGATGTTGTCTGGAATGTTGATGGTCAGCGGGGAGATCATGGGCTGTACGGGCTTCACCGGAGACTCTGGAGCTTCACGCTTCACCTTCTTCCCGCTGGACAGCGCTGTGAACGTGATCTTGATGTTTGTGCTGGGAAACCTGAAAGTGCACCTGCAAAACAAAACAAGACACAGTTTTAAAAGAGCTGGCAAGTAAGGAAGAGGTACCTGTCAATCATATCAACATTAGGAAGGCAAATCAGTGAGCGTTAATAACCACACGTAAACCTCAGCTGACGGGCTCTAATTAGCCGAGAGACAATGCGCAAGTTAATTACATTTGAATACTGATGCAATGGCTTAATGAAGCTCCCTTCTACCTCCACACTGCTGGAAATATTTAGTTTGTGCAGCTTCTAACTGCAAATGATCACAGTACTGCACATTATTACACTGCAGAGGACAAAAACACAGAGCTATTACTCACTGGAGTACCGGCGAGAAATAAGCAGAGGGACACAAATTAAGACACCCTAGTCTCAGCACCATGTACAAAATGACAATGCTTGCATTCAATTGTATTTTAACTCCTCTTGTGTAATAAATAAGGCTGCAACAAATTACTTTAGTGCAAGTACTTAACTTGTGCTAATGAACGCTAAACAATAATAGTGATTTATTCATCAAGTATAAAATGGTCAATATGCAAACGCTTTAATGCCATGTTTATTTAATAGTTATTTAAGACCCGAAACCAATTTGGAAATGTTTGTTATGCTACTATGAGGGTTATTGGCATTCAAAAATGAAAACAGAAACATTTCCACAAGGCACCTAGCGTCAGTAAATCAGGGTCGGGCCAATAAGAGCTTATCACAAATGTACAGTATTGGTGTAAAAGTCTGTTGATAAATAACTATACACAAAACGGTAAAAACTCAAGTTTCAAGTCTAAGTATGTTGCTAAAAATGCCCCATATCAGTTAGACTATCACAAATGAGCTGTGAGGCAGCAGAGTGTCCGCACATGAACCAACAACATTGTTTCAACGGCATAATGGACAGGATTAAGCTTCATGGGATGCCTTTGAATTCACATTCACACAGACCTTCAGACAACATGGCGCCTCTGTTTGGCTTGGCTATTGTTGCTCCTGCTGCCACCCGTTTTTCGCTGTTTTTATCTGTCATGTTTGTTGTCATAACCTCACCTCTAAATGGATGTTACCTGCTGCAATGGTTTATGACGAATTGGTCCTTGTTCCGGATTAAAGCGTCATTGGAAAGACCTTTGCTCCGGGGAGGGTACCGACCAAACTTTTCCGCACGTTTGTGTGTTCCTCCTCTCATCCTGCGTACCGGCTTCTCTGTCGCAAAACTGGCGTCCAGTGTAAGCCAGGGAGAAATCCAGGGAACGGAGGTTGCCGAGGTGGCGTACAGGTATCGAGGAGGCGGCTTTTCGAAAAGCTGATTCGGGTCCTGCGGTTCCCAGTCGCATGACCAACATACATCGCTGGATAAAAACAAAAAAAAAAAATAAAAATCACACAAAACATTAGCGGACCGATTTCGCCCTCCAGGACATATAGGCGCGGAACGTTCACTGATCCCAGTCATGGACTTTATTCAACCTGTCACACACGTTTCTCCGCCCTGGCCGTCGTGGATGCGGGATTATGGAACCGTCTTTTGGTGTTTCGCCGGACTGTTAATGCACGACCCGAGAAGGAAACTGCACCGCGGCCTCGCTGGAGTTTCCTGTCATCGCACCGGTGACTGCTGTCAAGTCCTCAATCAGTCAGCTGTAGGCATCACAAGCTGATCTAGTCAGATAAACCTGCCGATCCGATGGCATTATTGAGCTCGCGGCAACCATCGAGTTTACATGTCTCTACTGAAGCAGGCTAGGATACAGGCCCACTGGCTCCTTAAGTCGAATCGCTCTCTTCTGTCGAATACCTGTGCCGAACCTACATGGGGCAACCTCCTTTGTTTACTTCTCTGTTAGTTGTCACCGTTGGCTTACCTGGACGCCAGTTTGCGAGGAGAAGCCCGGCAGAGGGACAAGGACTATTTTCCTTAACGGGCTTCTGTCTCCCGGCTGCTCTTG
>NW_011352782.1:180588-194825 GCF_000735185.1 Notothenia coriiceps
GTATTGTCGTTGGGGGCGCTGCGCTCTGATTGGTGCACTTTAAAAAAGAAGGGGGTTCTGGCACCTTTATCCCGCTTGCCAACCCCCAATTAATATCACAGCAGCTTCCTGATTGGTTATGTTTCTCACGGCTGATTGTATTGTTGGATTTAAAATATATTTGATTTTGGAATTCAGTCAAAACCGCGGCACGTCATCAGCGTAGCGGCGCGTTTTGTTTTACTGATGCACTAAATTGTAAAAGATTTATCATTTAAATCAAACATTTCTACATTTCTTGCTCACATTGCAGGTTTGATGATTGATTATGAGTCCAAATGTATTATTTTTAACTCATAAAGAACCAGAAAAGTCTGTTTCTAAAGGTTTTAGCGTGCAGTGAACGCACCATACCTCGCGAAACACGTCTTTAAGTCATGAGGCGTTCAGTGAACCTGGGAATCCGGATGTTCTCTGGCTCAGGCTGAGGCCATGATAGAAAACACTGAAATTGTTAAATTGTGGAAAAAGATGTTAACGTATTTACTAAGTGCAAAACTAAAGTGTGTTTCTGGCGTCAGCGCCTCTCAGAGTCCGTGGTGCGTTCAGGTGTCGGCTGATTGGAGGATTTGGGGACTTTATTCTAACACTGCCCTGCTTCGTTGAGACGAAGAGCACTGCCTGATCTGAAGCTGTTTCACTGCGACCTCGTCTCATCTTCCTCATCCTCACCCCTGAACAAAAACACAAAAAAAAATCTAAAAAGTCGAATGGATTTATTTATTTCTCAGTTTCTAAATGTATTTTCTGCCCGGAAACAAACAGCTTCTCTTCCTGTAAATATTTATATTATTATTATTATTATTATTTATTTGTAATGTGAGACGTTGAGACGAGGCGCTGCACTGCCCGACCGTCAACCTGCAGAACCTTCATCTTCCTCTTCCTCCTCCTCCTCCTCTTCCTCTTCTTGATCCCTTTATTCTTCAGAGGTTTTCCAGAAGCATCTTCCCAGTTTACAGTAAACAACAACAACAACAGGCTCCACTTCCTGTTTGTTTATCCTCAGCGTTATAAAATCACTGCCTTCCTATAAATAATAATATTATCAATAATCTCTTTAAATGTTTGATAAAGTTTGCAGAGCAGAAGCAGAGAAGTTATGATGTGATTGTGTTGCGTAGGTTTTGCACTTTTTCTCATTAATAGAAATTACATTTTGACTTTTTGCTGATTTTTTCATGAAAACATTTACAATTTATTTTAAAAGTTTTGCCTCAAATTGTTCCTCAGGTCATTGTCAGGTAATTATATCATTTCATTTTGAGAAATCTCATTTATTTTATGACTTCTTGTTCTATTTAAAAAAATATTAAGTAAAATATATATATATATTTATTTTAAATCAAGTTTGACCCCTGCTCTTCTTCATCCAGAGCAAAACTCCATCAAATAGGAATTTAAAGCCACATTTTTTATAATTAAAATTCCTAATTTGCATTCAGGATACAAAGATCAAAAAGTTTAATCAAAATAAAATAAATACATTAAATTGAAGATGAATCCCTAAAAAGGTGCATTAGAGCTTCAGACTGCAGACAGGGAATTAAACGTTTACTTTTGAATTCATTCAAAGATGCTTTTTGGGAAACTTCGTCTCCTCCAATCAGCCGACGCACGAAACCTTCAGAATGAAAGACAAGTTTTAATTTAGAGGAAAACGTAATCATAATGCTGACATTATCTGACGCTCCGTCATTAACCACGCTGCTGATTCTGCCGCCTTTTTGAATTCAGTAAATTGAGGGGGCGGGGCTACTGAGCTCGACTCTGATTGGCTGCCACGGCCCGGGATTTTTCTTTTGTCCATTTGGTTGCAAATGGATGGACGGATGGATGGACTGAAAGAAAGGAAGGAACCAATCAAAATCCACCGTACTGCCTCTGAGAGAAAGTCTTCCAGTTCGGGGTTTCGGGGTCGGACCAAAACGAGGATTTTAACGGGAACGCTCGCGGCGTTTCACCGTTAGCTCCTCCGGTCCGAGAGGGGAATGTTCGTTCATGTTCGTGAGACTTCAACCAAAACACTCGACAGGAATATTGAAACACGAGAGTCCTCTTTACAAACGTCCAACGCTGCCTTCAGGGCCCGCCAGGAAATCACGTTAAAGTAAATTATACTTTAAATGTCTTCCTCTAAAAGGAGCATATAAGAAATTAAATTTAAATGTAATGACAGCGCCTTCAGACTGATTTAAAAAGAAAATCCGGTTCATATTTATTTATTAAAGTTACCTTTTTCAAATCAAATTGGGAATTAAATGACAATTTTAGTTTTTTATCACTTCCAATACATTTCTCAAATAATTTAACCGTAATGACCAGATGGGCATTGATTGGTCCTAAAATGCGAATTACATTAACGTCCACATGACGTAAACGTGTATTTACGGTAAATCTAGCGTCCCCTGAAGGCAGCATCAGTGTGTAAATAGGACGTAGCAAGAGTAGAAAGGACTCTGCAGTTAAAGAGTCAGCAGCAGGTCGGCTTTTTTAATCTGATTTCACGTCCTAATAACTTCACATGTAATGAGCTGATAATGAGGTCCAGTTTATCGTCAGACCTGCTGCTGCTCTGTCTGTAACTTTATCCCAAAAAAAAATGAGGCTCGGTCTGTTGCATAATGATGATGTCATCGCCCACACACAGACAGAGGATGACGACGAGCTGTTTGAAAAAAACGTCTTTTCTTGTTTCGCTGATGTTTGCACTTTTTTCTGACACACCTTCATATAACGCGTCATATATTAGAGGAAAACAAAAAAAGTCATCGCAAATACGCAGCAGGATGAAAACGATTATTGAAAATAAAAAGGAAATAAAAGCTTCTGTGTCTTCTCGTCTTTCTGAGTTCTGTTTATAAGATGTTATTGACTGCAGGAGATGTGTTAATATGTGTTAGTTATACTTAGTAGTGTCAGACATGTGAGAGGCCACTGTTACATCGGTCTTACTCCGTTCTAATTATCTTTGGAGTACCACAAGGCTCCATACTGGGCCCCCTTTCATTTCCCATAGCGCTGCACATTGGGGTCTTTTATAACAAAATATAACATCTTCTTCCTTCATTATCCCAGCAAGTCTTCCTTTACCATAAATCTAAATAAAACAGACGTCTTCATTTTCCATCCAGCAGACAAAATACTAGCCAGGCTTTTATTGTGAAAGGTCAGAAGGAAAGCAGGTGATCTGGTATTCGCTGCATTGCTTTATTGGGGTCTATTTTAACCAAATAAAATATCTTGTTTGTTATGCATTGAAGCTTCCTTAAACTGAACCAGGCTTTCATTCATTGTTTATTTCTTCAATTCAATATTCCTCCACAGGATTACCCTTTTCTCTCACTGTGGGCAATAAAGAACAAACTAGGGCTTTTATTGTTTATTTATAAGAGACCTTGAGGTTATGAAAGGCGCTATATAAATTCAAGTTATTATTATTATTATTATTGTGAAAGGTAAAGAAGAACTCATTACCTGTATATTAAAAAGAATGGAGACAATTGGATTGATCTGTTTATCAAACTCAGTTAAAAACGCTCTTGTTTTGAAATTCAGTTGTATGGCCTTCAAAGTAAAAGATTTCAAGCTGCTTCAAAGTCAAATAATATTTTTCACAATAAGATCCTTCAAAGTAAAAGCCTGAATCTGTCTCACAATCAGAAATAGTATTTAAGAGATTCAAAGAAATAGTCCTCTTGCTCTTTCACAATAAAAGCCTTCCTAAAGTGTCTTCCCAATCATCTCTGAGCTGCTCTACGGTATAAGACATCTTGCTGTCTCACAATAAAAGCTTTAACTTCACTTCCCAGTAAAGCCCTTTAGCTCCTTCACAATAAAAGCCCTCCTCCTGGGGATCTTGAGAATAGAGAGAGAGACTGAGAGATAGATAGAGAGCGAGAGAGATGGATAGATAGAGAGACTGAGAGATAGAAAGAGAGAGAGAGAGATAGAAAGAGAGAGAGAGATAGAGAGAGATAGATAGATGGATAGATAGAGAGACTGAGAGATAGAAAGAGAGAGAGAGAGAGAGAGATAGAAAGAGAGAGATAGAGAGAGATAGATAGATGGATAGATGGATAGATAGAGAGACTGAGAGATAGAAAGAGAGAGAGAGAGATAGAAGAGAGAGAGAGAGAGAGATAGATAGATAGATAGAGAGAGAGAGAATTTGTATTTATTTAAAATGATTATTATTAGAAAAACACTTGCATGTGGATGGAATGAATCCCTATAGTGATAATAAAATGATTTGTACAGTATGGTACCTGAAAAAGGTCAAATGGCACAGATGGTATCCAAATCAAGGTCGCCGGAAGCGGGGGGGCCAGGGGGCCACTTTTCAGCCCTCCCCCACATTTTCGCAGCGGCAGATGCCAAAAATACACAAACACACACACGTATATACACACGGCGCGGAACACTGTACAAATCCCGTTTCAATAATTCCCTTCTACTCTAAAGTCGCATCTAAAACGCGATCTGATCAAGTTGTGTATATTTTGTTACTTTTGATTGTTAGCCTATATTCAATCTCATTAGCTACAGGTATTTTTGAAGCTTGTAAAGGGAAGATGACAGCTCTCACTCGCCACTCTGATCTTCCACAGCGCCGCTCCCCCTCCCTCCACTGAAATTATGAAATTAAGGTGTATATTAATCATAGATAATAACACGGCAGGGTCCGTTACAGTTTGTTTTTATCTGATTTCAAATAAACAAAGTCTTGGCTTTCAGAATATTAAACTTGTTTCGGCAAATGCAGATGATAAATACAACTTTGAAGCTCGTAAAGGGAAGAAGACAGCTCTCCCTCACACTCTGCTGTTCCGCAGCGCAGCCCCCCCTCCCTCCGCTGACATTATGAATGTAAGGCGTTTAGTAATCATAGATAACACGGCAGGGTCCGTTACAGTTTGTTTTCATCTGATTTCAAATAAACAAAGTCTTGGCTTTCAGAATATTAAACTTGTTTCGGCAAATTCAGATGATAAATACAGCTTTGAAGCTTCGGCATAATTACAAGCGGAGAACGGAGTAACTTAACGTCACAGCAGGCAGAACAACAGCCGGTGTTTCTCGTGAGTGTTTTCCCCGGGAAACAAACACAATAAACACAAACGCAAAAACACACACACACACACACACACACACACACACACACACACACACACACACACACACACACACACACACACACACACACACACACACACACACACACACAGAGAGAAATCTACAGACTTACTCAAAACTTCCAAATATATTAATTAACACACTCTCACTCTCATATACTCTTTAACTCTATTTTGGCCGAGTAGAACAATAAGCAGCAGACTTTTACTTTTTTATCATTTCTATTGGATCTTAGATCTGCGCATGCGCAATACGGTTCGGGGATTGACCAACCGGCTCCCACTTCTCTGCTGTCTGTTAACGTTGTTGATAGTGGTGGGATTTATGGCTCTTTGAAGGGAGCCGGATATTATGGCTCCGTTCCTTTTAAAGAGCCGTTCAAAAGAGCCGTTTTTTTTAAAGGGGGCGGGGTTTATCTGCAAAATAATCACCAGGATATTATTGACTGTATTGCCAGACCTAATGTCAATAATCGGCATTGTAAACATGACACAAGGTGGCACCATATCCATGTCATTCATGTCAGCGAATGTACTTTGAATTTACCCTCTATATGTGTTAAGTAAATAAAGTTTCCTTGTCTTGAATGAAATTCATGCAACTCTTAATATTAGATAATGTGTTTTTAAGTGGCGATGGAGATTATTTGTTGACCCTGCTTTAAAGGATATTTTGCCTTTGGTGCGCTTTATCACTGCCTGGGTTTTGGTTGAAGTGCATCCAAATGCTGCTGCGTTTTCGCGTTTGGCTCATTTTCCATCCGAAAAACACGTCGTCTACCTGTCCTGTACCACTTGTTATGACTTCTCTCTCGCGTATTCCGTTAAAACCAGTGGTGTAGTGGGCGTTAGACGCGGGGGTACGCAGTACCCCCACTTATTTGAAGCGTGATTTTTTTTTAATAGTCGACTAATACATCTAAAATAATTGCCAATGTTATCAGTTGCAAGTGTGTGTTTGTTGTCATAATGAAGAAAACATAATAGGCAGATTTCACAGTAATTATAATAAAAACGTAGCTCAAGCATTTATGCAACTTGATTTGAAGCGTGTGTGTGTGTGAGGGGCAGCACCGTGTGTGTGTGTGTGTGTAGGTAGGGTGACCAGGTGTCCCGCACAGTGCGGGACTGCACACACAGCATTTTTATTATTTGTCCCGCGTCCCACAAATTGAGACTATGTCCCGCATTTGAGTGATAGTCGCGCAGAAAGTCTGGGTTGGTTCGCTGACAGCCGACACCGCCCTTTATTAATATATTGTCTAAACGGCATCATGTAAGTTGCGCTGACAGGCGACACAGAGGTCCCCCCCTCCCCACTACACCACTGGTTAGAACCAAACCCATCTCACTCATCGTGCTGAAACTGAAACCTACCAATCAGAGTAGGGGCGGGTCTTCAAAGAATACGTTCGGGAAACAAAATCAAGCTTTATAAAAGGCGAGTGGATTTTGGCAGGCAGTGAGTGCGGACCAACGATTGAACGATGACAAGAACGGCTCTTACCGAGTAGGACTCGGTTCCCCTCGTTCGTACCAAAGAGCCGTTCAAAAGAATCGGCTTGTTCGCGACCGACACATCACTACTTCATTTGCCTAATCCTCCCTCAGGGACTTATTCCGGTGTGAACGCGATCTGTACTTAGTTCATGAGAACTAAAGAGTTCTGATTAACTAAGTTCTCATGAACCTTTGTGGGAAAAGTACTGCGGTGTGAATGCGCCTAATGAGACGACAGGTAAAAGTCTGGTCAGCTGGTTGTTCACATGACTGCAAACACACATTACTTCCGTCACTCCCTCCAGCAGTAATTCCGTTTAATTTAACTTCATCCAGGAACGCTTGTTCTAACCCATATGCTTATATCTAACACGTTTTTGGTTCCTACACCGCAAGCCACCTACAAACATTTTAAAACTCACATTGATGGTGTATCATGTTTTTTATAAAGCAAACACAAGACAGAGACATTTCTCAGGGAACAATGTTGAATGTTTAGAAAAATATGGATTGTTTATTTGACCCTTCTGTAATAATCCATTTCCATATTGTTTAACTCCTTTGATGTCAATGGGACACAGTCTATATCCACATGAGCAGTGGTATATCTGTTATTAACAACACATTCATTCACTTCTCATCTTAATAACGGTTTTGCAAAGACACACACAGTATAGTAGTAATTTATCCTTGGTTAAGTGGGTTTTCTATTCTGATCTCACGAAACAGTGATGATTTATAGTTGTTCTTTAAGAATCTATTGAAAACAGACAGTGTAATACAAAGTTTATCCAGTACAGACTTGTCCATAATACTGCTCATAGAATAGCTTATTTACAATTGTCTACTGGAAGCAAAAAAAACCTGCCATTGCTTTAAGAACAAAAAAAGCTAGCCATCACTATTTTAAATTAAAAAAACAAAATCTAAAACAGAAGATCATTTTTATTATTGATTGTGCTTTGTAACCCACAAAACCACTTCGTTTTTAGAAATGGAACTCTGAGAGGCACCAAATAGAAGTGCTTACAACATCCATTTTAATTTCTCTCATTAAGTTTAACTAGAGCTATGAGTAGGACAGGGTGTACAAATGTATTTTTATGTTCATTTATTTGTATATTTATAAAGTTATTACAGGCTCAACCTAGTTCATCATCTGTGGTGGTGTTGTGTTGCACAACAGAAGTCACGGAGAAGTCGGTCTATGTGTTTAACCATGCAAAGCCCTTTAACATTTTCCAGAAAAGGTCACAGAATAGATCTGTTGGGGCGAAGGGGCAGGATAAAGGCTTGAACAGACCTGATGAGCGTGTTCTCGCTAAACCATACACAGAATGAGGCCATAGCCTGAAGACGAATAGGGTAACCAAGACAGTGGAAAAATGGGCAAGTTAGCTGGATAAATTCACCCTCCCCCAACTACTACCCTCTTTGACTTCAGATCTAACTGGGCCTGTGTATGAAGTGTACAGTGTCGCTAGTTTTTCCGGTCTCTTGCGTTAAGCTAGTGGATGTTCTAGAATCCTTGACATTGCAGAAACATAGTCAAATAGAGTGAAATCACCACCATCCTACCCTGCATCCAACTCTGAAGGAAGGCCAATGTACCCATGTACCTCTGTCCCCCCCACAACCTGTCACTAGACAATGCTGCCTCCAGCCGTGCAGCTGGCTGGCTGCTGTCACACAGTCACCTCGGTCTTGCTGCCTGTACGGTAGTGGTGTGGCTGTGGTTGCTGCTGGTGGTGTGGTGGGATATAGTGGAGCTGCTCCATAGTGTGAGTCCGTCTGGAGGCAAACGCCTGTCTCTTGGTTGCTGTCTGGTTCAAGGCTAAAGTGTTGGAATGCCCAGTGCCTCCAGCCCCGGCCCCGACACCGACCCCGCCGCCATTGTTTGAGGCACTGGGATGGGAGTGCATTTTGGTCATCTTGTAGTGATCCATAAGTGGTGTGGTTGGAACGAACACGTCTGTGTGTGAGATGGCACGCGACATTGACTTGTCGCTTCCACGAAACCCGCCAGAAACACTGCTTACCATGCCACGCTTCAAAGACCTCATCAGCCTTTCCGGTGAGAGCAGAGGATCCTGGGATAACAGGCGGTCTTGTGAGTACAGGCGATCTTGTGAATAGAGGTGTTCTTGAGAGTAGTGGCGGTCCTTGGAGTAGATGTGGTCCTGTGACAGGAGTCGGTCCTTAGTGTAAATGCGATCATTAGAGTACAGACGGTCTTGGGAGGTGTGGCGGTCCTGCGGGAGGAGACGCTCCTGGGATCGAAGACGTTCCGCGGACAGGAGCTGTTCGTCTGAGAGGATGCGGCCTCCATATGGGGACATACCATTCGAAGATATGTTGTATTCCTGCTCTTGGGCTCTCTGAGGGGACAGCACGCGGTCCTGGGACATGGCCCTCTGGACACGACGGGGCCTCTGCCTTTGCTGAGACTGTGGCTGTGAAGACTGCGACTGGGGAGGGGCCTGGGAGGACTGCAGGGGCTGGCTCTGGAGCTGCTGGTCCCTGTGCTGTGAAACAAAGGATGAATGACGTTGGTTTATTCATAAGCTAAGGGGTAAAAGGCTCTGCCAGCTACCACTACAGGAAGAAGAGACAGATCGGCTTCAGCTACAAACTATTTAAAAACCGGAGACTCATTAGAGGCTTCTCAATTCTTAAATTTCCCCTCCTCGACTCCTCGGTCCTCCGGTCGTGACCCGGAAATGAATTTCAGCGCGCCATGAAGGACATCTAATTTCTCTAAATGCACATCGAGGACCGAGCATCGAGGAGGCTCTCTGGAGGAGCTATGACCGAGGATACACTGATGGGTCCTCCACAACTCTTCCGCGGATGCATTTCCGGGAACGGTGGAGGCGTGACGCACGGACGGACTTATCTCAGCCAATGACAGCTCTGCATGCATCCCCTGGATATTATTTTAGTAACTGCTTTCATCGCGATGCGATGTTTACAGTGAGAACAGCTGTGAGGTCCGTGCAGAAAGCAGAGCAGTGTGTAAAATATATATCACTCAGTATAACAGGCCTACTCTCTTTATTTGCTGTAGTTTAGTAGATAACTACAAACAGACTCATATTTTTCTAAGACCATTTAGTGCTTCACATAATAAAATGCACAACGGCTGTAGCCTGATTATGCTTTAGGTGCTGTAGGTGTGTGTGGTACAGTCCGTAGGTGTGTGTGTTGTACAGTGTGTAGGTGTGTGTGTGTGTGGTACAGTGCGTATATGCGGCAGACAGATGGGTCTCAGTTGGTTTGGTGTCCTATGCTTACTTTTAATACTTGTAAATACAACTTTTGGCCCGTAATTTCAATTCCCCATTTCAGCGACCAGAGGGGGGATATATTCAGTCTCTGATTGTGTTACGTTATTATGAGAGTGTTCTCATACTTGTTTGATTCTGAAATTGTATATATTTATATAAATGTGTGTGTGTGTGTGTGTGTGTGTGTGTGTGTGTGTGTGTGTGTGTGTGTGTGTGTGTGTGTGTGTGTGTGTCCGCATCTGTAGCCTGTTATTGTCTCATTATACCGCACTGTGAATGAATTAAAAGTAAATATATAAGTGGTCATGAACACATCTGTCCATCAGACAGAGTGCTGCTGTGCCTCCTGTCATCATTAATGGACGTCTCTTTAAAATGACCGCTCAGAGGAGAGGAGTTCTCATTTCTCTAACCGCCTGCTGCTTCCCCTCCTCTCTCCTCGGTTCCCCTCCTCAGTCCTCCGCTCGCATCTCCTGTGGGCGGGACTAAGACACAAGGATAGGAGTCGAGGAGGGGAAATGTAAGAATTGAGAAGCCTCTACCATAAAAAGTAAAGAACATGAACTTGTCTCAGAATCAGAAGGAATTTTACTAAGTTTTGTGGTGCATACATAAAAGTAAAACAACAATTAAAAGACAGATAGAGAACTAGAAAAAATATTAAAAATAATAAAAAATATAAATATAACAGTATTGACATTGCAATGGAACGGAATAAAAAGGAATAAAATATGGAATACAAATACAAATCTGCAGCAATCAGAAAATAAAACAGATATTGTTGTACATTTTGTGCATTCATGTAATTGGATGTCTGCACACTTAAACCAAGCACTTGTACCCACCTGCTCATGGGTCAGTTTTAGAACATGCAAGGGTAGAGTGCCTCTTGCTGCCAGGTCAGGCAGGTGGCGCTTGCGAGTGTAGTAGTCGTCGACTTCTTTATCTGCTGCAGGATAGATGGAAAAAACACAAGCAAGAAGTGAAGAGGAGATTCAGGGAGTGAAAGCAAGAAAACACAAGGCGAGGTGTAGAATGCAAGGGGAGACATCGGATAAAGTGGGATTGGAGAACATTGCGAACAATTCAGAGAATAGTTTTGGCGGACCCATCTGTATTCCACCTTTCTAAGCTTATGGAGGGGAATAGATTACAGAGAGGCACAGAGGAATCACTGCATGCAAGGCACATGACATCACACATCCAGGATTCCTCTGGGAATCTACAGGCAGCCCTGTCTGTGGGGGCAAAATGTCAAAGTTCATGTGAAAGTCTATGAACAAACATTGTCATATCATACAGATGTGGAGGGAAGCACGCAGGCACCTCATATACACATGCTTGGAATGTTATTGTATTATTGAACAATGATTTCATATTGAGAATTGTGTCCCTGAGTGTGTCCTTATTCTGTACAAACAACTGCAACATGCATTCAGTAGCAGATCACAAAGACAAGAATACATTTCCATAGATAGTAGAGTATCATCACTTGCATGCCACACAACCAGAAACACATGCACGAAGACTTTGGTACAGATCAACTAACATAGTGATACACACAAACTCTGTCAGACATCTTATTAATGTGACGAAATGCTGCATGAATTCAAAAATGGAACACGAATAAGTCAATTGTCATGATGACACACATCCTTTATTCTTTCTGGTCATAGCCATGAATGTTTAACCACCATACCAACTCAGGGGTGTCATTTTGATAGCGAGCATGAATGATGGAGAGCAGACCTCTCCACCTTGCAGATGACCCTGTGTCTGTCTTTTATAATATTGGCTGCAGCAGTTTTCACATCAGCTGTCAAGATTACATTCAGCCAGACTCTCCTTCAGCATCCAGCCACGGGTGCTAGCTGCAAATTCATTTGTTACGAGAGATAATAAAAATAAGATGTTCCATTTTCAATCGTAATAGTCTTCAGGATAAGGGCAGGAGGGCCTTGCAACTCATCAACCATATTATCAAGGAGTGAATGAATAACGTACTGTACTGTCCTGCACTGGAATGGGCTAAATGCTTCAGTTTGATTCCAATTTGCATGAATAAGCAGTGGCATTCTTCTCTTTTATGACCCAGCAATGAAACAGTGCTCTATCTTCCCTCTAGCACAATCCAACGTGATCTATCAGAGCACAGACACTAGTTGAGCACCAAAAAGAACCCGCAGAGCCTTTCGGCTATTTACTGAAACAAATCATTTGCTTTGGAATCAGAAAGAAAACTGGGAAGAATGAAGGACTGCCTAAAGATATGTTTTCATTTTAACACTGCTACTATCTTTGACATTCGAAATGATTTGCTTTTGTTTTACAGCCTTAATGATTACACTAGTTCTTCATGCAGAGGACGGTAATGGTTTTTCCTCCCAATACAACTGAATCCTGCCAACATGGTTTGCTTTTAGTCTGAAAAGATGCATGGCAGTTAAGAGTGGGAGCCAGTGTGGAGTGAGCCCTGACAGGATGAGTTGTAGATCGTCATCCTTCACTTTGACTGCATGCCAGCAGTAAAGTTGAGCAGTCAAGATAACATTACACAAGGCTTCAGGGATATTTGCGTTCCAGTCGAGGAATATCATGAGAAATCAATACTGAGACGGGTGGGGCAAAAAAAGCAGTTTAATTTACTTACTCGTTTCAAAATCAATAGTGGCCTTTAAGTGGAAATAGGGAAAGCATGGAATATCAATGAGTCATAGTTTAATGAGATGACAACGCTGATTTAATGAAGGATCAGATCTGATTCTGATTCAGCCTCTCCGTCCACTGAAATGATCAGGGAGTAGCAAAAATATATGGGGTCTTTCCCGACTCTAGGTCATCCTTCTCAGAGTGAGCAAATCCTTTTCACAGCTGAAACAACTCCCAGCTACTCAGTAAGTCCCGGTCAGGAAACTAAATGCAGTGTTTGCGTCATGCAGGGCTTCAGGGCAGGGAACCTACTCTTGCATTAGTGCAGTGAACTTGGACCTACTGAGTTTCTTCAGGGATGAGAACCGGCTGAGGTCGGCTTTGACGCCCGGCTCATAGGAGGGCGGCAGGTGAGACAGGCTCTGGAAGGAGCGTGAGAAAGACAGGTCGTAGGGCTCCGTCTGCGAGGTCAGGATGCCACTTATCCGATTGTTTTCTGGAGACACATACATACATACATACATACATACATACATACATACATACATACATACATACATACATACATACATACATACATACATACATACATACATACATGTACAGAGACAGAAGAGGGAAGAGAAAGAGATGGAAGGCTGGCTCCTCCTACCCTAGCTAGGAAATCTAGCTGGGAGGTGAGCTAGAGCCGGGCAGGCTAGAACTTTAGAGTCACAAAGACTTGAAGGCAGAGCTGAATTCAACACATTTCAAAGAAAAATCTCTCTAGTCTTTGTCCTCTTGAATTTTAGCAACACTTACTTAAGAAGAGAGCAGATCTGCCTGAGCTTTATTTCAGCACGGTATTGGAGAGTGCCAGCCTGCGAGAAATGTTTGCATATCTAAAACTCCAACTTGCTGGTGGCCGATTGGGGGGTATAGGCAGTCACATAAGGCACTCAGGGGGTGTTTGCTGTGGGACTGACTTGAATGGTGATGTAGTGGTCAGTGGTTTCACAGGAGGAAAGAGTGGTCCAGAATAAAAAGAAAATAAGACATCAAATGACAGAAGTGTGCTGGAGTGCTGCTCCTGACAGTGTTTGGATGTGATCCCGGGCAGGGAATGTTGGTGGGCTTTAGTTGAGGTGAAGTGATATGATGGCAGGAATATGCACAGAAAAGGAGGGCTGGGTTGGGGGGTAAGGGGTGGTGGTGTGGTGGTTACTCGACCAAAGCTCTCTGATACTTTCCCCTTCTCTTTACCATCCTCATACATGTACGCAAACATCTGAGTCAGTCCTATTCACCTCCGTCCTCCTTCAATCTTATCAGCCCCACCATGCTGCCACCCACTTCCCTTCACTCCTTAATTATTTCACTCCTGCTTTATATGCTTTCCCCAGCGTGCTGCGAGTCTGTCACACAGTGCAGAGCAGCGTGCATGGGTGCGGCCACAGCAGCCTCCAATGGACAGATACAAATAAGGCCTTAGTAACTGCTGCAGAATGGAGTGAAGGAAATGAAAGACGAGAAGAGATGGAGATAAAGATAATCTTAAAGGGAAAGAAGGAACAATTGTGTGAGATGAAGCAAGGAGGTAAGCCTGGGAGAATGGGACAGCTGAAGATTGGAGGCGGTCCTGGGGGGG
>NW_011352782.1:194855-198279 GCF_000735185.1 Notothenia coriiceps
CCGCCCGGGGCGGCGGCCCGGCCGGCCGGCAGGGCGGGGGGTTGAAGACCTATCAGCGAAAGGCGGGGAAGCAGCAGTGTGTGGACTGTCAGCGCACTCCATGGATGCCGAATTTAACAAACCATTTAAATATTGGGTTTAAAACCGGCTATAATAAGGATATCGTCCGTTTCTGTGATTCTCCAGAGCACACATGTTATGATATTAGGGTCATGCAGAGTGAGATGAGATTGCTGTCCTATTAAGGAGAGAGAGAGAGGGTGTGGCTTGTGCACTGCTTGTTTGTGGATGGTAGAGCGACAAGTGAAGAGAACCTATGGAGAGAACGTGATGTTTCTTGAATGAAACGAGGAAGCAGAAAAACAGAGGTCTGTGATGTATTTTGTGAAACAGAAGAACAGCTAAATAAATGCAACGGCCTCCCAAGAAGAGCTCGCCTCTCTCTAAAGTGGGTTATTGAACCTGAAGCTTGTTGCTTCTGCCCTCCTCGACTACGGTCTGGGAGCCGACAGGAAAGTTCAACACACAGATGGCCAGTCCGCCCCTTTGTAGCATATTATGTCGATGAGAGATGAGCAGATCGCCACTGGGCTTTCAACTAAATACACAGCCACGCAGAAACTGCGGCATTTGTACAGCTCCTTATGGGTACTGCAATTAGTGAAGTGCTTTCCTCCGTGGTGAAACGATCAGCACTGCACCGCGGAGGAAAGCGGCAGAATGTCACCTGGAGATAAAGAGAGCGGGGCTGCGTTGCGTGCATGGCTTCCTTCTGCAGGTAACGGGGAGACGCACTCTGGCGGCGGTCTCGTTCAGGATCCGAAAATACAATTTAAATATTTTTCCACACTTATTCCACTTATTCCTAGTGTGCCACTGGTTACGGTGCCGCGTGCCAATGCTGGCACGCGTGCCAGGGGTTGCCGACCCCTGCTGTAGAGCATAGGCAATCCTAATCCTACCCTAAAACCCTACCTCCCAGCCACTGCCTCTAGCTGGTTCTGGGCTCAGACATATAAACGGAGAGAAAGTAACCCTGCAATCAACTTTTAGCGCATTTCACAACTTTATAGAGTTAAGGATTTGAAAAAGGGCTGTTAAAACGTTCATACTGAGAAGTAGATTTATCTTGAAAAAAAAACCTCTGATTTACAGATGTCTTCTACCCAATGTCAATGGGGATAATTTTTTTTGTTGTTGAGCGCATAGCATACCTGACTGAAAGGAAGTTGTACGGTAATTCCACCGTTTTGCCACTACAAGACTGCTTCAAAGCTTGGTGCTCTTCCTGTAGGCTTGGTAGATAGACATATCATGATAATCAGATTAAATTTCCATGCTAAACTTCGCTTATTCTGCGTGACACTTGTTGCATGGGAATTTATTTTCTTCTGTTTTGTACTAACCTGTCAGCAAGAGAGATTGAAGGTGCAGTAACATTTTCTAGGAGCTCTTACAGAAATAGGGTTTTTCATTTTTTATAGCATAGCTGTGTGGATTTCCTCTATTCTTGTTGCACAAGGATGTTGCTTTATATTTAGCCAGGTAGCTAGCGACGTAAAAAATCGAACGTTCCATTTTAGTCCTTGCTAAAAGCTCCGATTGGTCGACTGCTACTTCATCCAGCGCTCACACTGTCAGTATCACATTAACAGAGCGTATGTCTCTGGACAAGCGAAAACTGTGAGCGGAACACGACCTATACATTCCACAAGATTTGTATTCACCCACAGCTTAAAATAGGCCCCACCAAATTTACTTTAAAGTGAAGTAGGCCAAATAACACAGCAGTTGTTTAAGGCAATTGTTGAGCATCTTTTGTTCAATTATACTTAAAATGTGTACCCCTTTAGAAAGATGTATGTCTTCAGAAGTACAATGAGCTTTTGGCTGAGAAACACAAACGGGGAGAGAGAAAATAAAGAGGGACGAGCACATAATCTTTGGTCTTTTTGTGGGATTTGTTGACAAAAAAGAAAAAATAGAGTTAAACAAAGAAATGTTCACATCAAATTACATAATTTTGCATTCATGTACTTTCATGGATTGAAAATGATTCAAAGAGCAAGACTGAATAACAAATGCTACTTAAATCTGGTCTGAAAACACAAATCCGGTGAAAGACAGATAGTACAAACATAGTGGTTTGTTTGTGATCAATATGTAAATAGATGTGTGCAAGAATGTAATGAATGAGTTTTTTCACTAAATGTATCAACAACTTACCATGTCTCAAAGATCGGTGAGCTACCAAACCCAAGTGAAAAACAAATATTTCAGAGACAGGTTGATGGTGCGAAAAACACAGCCTTCAAAGACCTCAACATTCAGCATGACTAGTACAACACACACACACACACACACACACACACACACACACACACACACACACACACACACACACACACACACACACACACACACACACACACACAGGTTTTATCTAGATAATACACTGCATGCTGAAATTGAAATACGTTGTTAAAATGTATTTGTCATGCTTATTTCTCTGTGTGTGTGTCTGTTTGTGTGAAATGCACTACTTGATCAATTATAAAGAGGAGGCCATGGTGGCTGCAGAATTGAAGCAAAGAAAGCAACCTCCTAATTTTTTCACATATATGGATGAAACAAACAGAATATAAATCGAATGGCAAGTTCAGAGTTATTTATAAATACAGAAGGCTGTGAATATCCAGCTTATGGGGTCCTTTCTTTCCTCTGATCCCTGCTGTCTTTCCTCTCTCCAGTAACCATCTTACTGTACATCATAATGAAACTGCTACTCTCCACATCTGCCAGCACGAGCTGAGGTTCATCAGCATTACGAGTGATTCACGGTGATGCTGCATATGGGGAGCCGGAGGTAGTGCTGATAACTTTCACACACTCAGGAAACTAGAGGACAGGATGACCTCAAGAGACTGTTAACTTGGCACACAGTCAATTGTTTTAGCTTTAAAAAACAGATGTAAAATCACTGTAGCCCACCCAAAGAAAAAGGTGCATGATCATGGGATGTGACACTTATTTGATTAAACTTAAAGGGGAGTGCGAATGAACTTTTTTATGTATTTTAAACATAAATATGTGTCCCCGGTGTGTCAGGGAACTCAGAGAGAGGGTTTTGTTTTCTGACACTTTTTGAGTTCCCTGACACACCGGGGACACATATTTATGTTTAAAATACATAAAAAAGTTCATTCGCACTCCCCTTTAAGTTTAATCAAATAAGTGTCACATCCNATGATTGTTCATTGACTTTGAAAACATCCATTTATTGAACTTTAAAATAAATAATAATTTGAACAGTATCTTTTTAACTGTTGATTACCCAGAACGTATAATTGAACTGAAAAACCAATGCAAAAATTAATTAAATAAATGATACATTTAAATAAATATTATCAAAATAATAAATACC
>NW_011352782.1:198324-202345 GCF_000735185.1 Notothenia coriiceps
GTTGAGCCGCTCCCCCTCCTTCGCGTCCGAAAGGAGCAAGTTGAGGTGGTTCGGGCACGCTAAGTAGGATGCCACCTGGGCGCCTCCCTAGGGATGGGTTCCAGGCACGCTCCAGCTGGGAAAGAGACCAGGGGTAGACCTAAGACCGCGCGCGCGGGATTATATCTCTTCGCGTGGCTGGAGCGCCTTGGGATCCCACAGTAGAGCTGGTTGATGTGGCCAGGGAAAATAAACAGTTTGGGCTCTCTGCTGGAAACATACACTCTCGCGGAGCGCAGGAGGCACTTAGAGTAAAGTTGTATAACTAATATAATTGCATGTCTAAGCATAACACTTCAGAAAGAACGATTCAAGCTATGTCCTATCAGAAACAATGTGCGCGGCGTGTTTTGGGAGTAATATGCTCTGTGTTTACATTAGCAAGCATGCTAACACTCAGAGCTAACCATGGAGCTAACGCTGTAGGCTACTGTAGAGAATATATGTAACGTAATGTCCTTGTGGCAAACCCTGCTAGAGAGAAAGGTTTGACCTCCATACTGTTTTAGAAATAATGCTTGAAGTGGTTAGGAGGATAAGATAGCATTTAATCACGGCAGCGTTTAGCTGAGCTTCTCCCGGTAGAAAACTCTCCAGCAGGGGAAAGCTGCATGACGCAATAAAGGGGCGTGGCTAGCAGCAGCCGTTCCATTTAAAGCAGAATCAGCATGTTTGGAACAGGGCTGCAATAGAGGGGTATGAGCAGCATGGCTACAATGGGTGATCTGTTTGGTATTTTAAGCAACAAAAAAAATTCCCAGACATGTTTTGTATAGGTATGGCCCTACAATATATTTTTCAAATATAGCACAATAGGTCCACTTTAAATGAGATATTAACAGAATGGATTTTTGGTCTAGCAAATTGATAGTTATTGAGTTAATGCCCTGGCCCTGTCTTCATCTCAAACACTGAACTGGGCTGTTTTTACTTGAATATCTCCATCTTTGTCTTACCATTCTTAGGTGTGCGTGTAGGGCTACCTAGAGCCACATGGTTATAGTTGTGCTGATGGGTACCTGCAATGACAAAAACAATTAAAGATCAGTGTCAAAGAGGAATGTGCTGTATCAGCTATTCAGACTGTGTAGGCTGACAGAGAGATTATTTCGTTTTTTTATTATAAAACTTTAACAGTGTAACAGCAATCAGTCCTAAAACCCAGAAATGAATCAGCCTTTGAACACTTCCATTTCCCTTGTCTCAAAGTCAATGTATTTTTTTGATGGGTTTTTGGTTAAAAGCATGAAATGCTGTGGCCTGCGGTTAACACAAGCCGAAGATATTTGATTGTTCTAAAAACATATAATACGCCAGTAAATACTCCCCTGGTGAATGTCAAGGCTTCTATGTGTCTTAAAAAGACAGTTGCAAAATGTCTTAATATGACTACTAAACATCATCACGCACAACATTAGCCGCCTTTAACTTATCGGTGGTAATGCTCAACATAGCAACCGCAATGTAGTTTGTTTATAGCCATACGATTCCTTACGATTGCATGTTTGTGTTGTTAATATGTGGATATTATACTACTGGACAAAAAATGCAAGTATCATAAATGTTTGTTTGCCACAGATCTTATTTTTCTGCAATATTACAAAATCTTAAAAAAAAATCTTTTGTCTGGGGAGCCCTTCTGATGCTAACCTCCTGGTTGGCCACAGAGTTTGCCTGTGTCTTCCCTATCATAACTAGGGGTGTAACGGTATCCATATTCGTCCCGAACCGTCACGGTTCGGACAAATGAAGAGCAAGAAGAAAACACAACAAAACGAACAAAATACAAGAAGAAGAAAAGTTAGTATGGTGGTTTCAGATAACACACAGGAGCTAGAAGACCTACCCGCTTCTTTTAAATCAGCTGTGTGGGAACATTTCGGGTTCCCTGTGGACTACAAAAACGATGGAGTGTGCGAGTGGTGGATCGGACGAGGACGGTGTGTCGTCGTTGTTCGATAGCGGTGCGGTATGCTAATGGTAACACAAGCCAAACATGCTAAATCATATCAGAAGGCATCACCCAGATTCGCCAATCACCGGAGCCCGGCGAAAGACAACAGCAGTTCAACAGCTAATCCCCGCTGTTTTTAAGAAGCCAATAGACATGAAAGCTGAGAGACCAAAATAAATAACGGAAGCTATTGGCATATATATTTCAACGGCTATGCTCTCTTGAAACACTTTCTAATTATTTATGATGTAATATTTTCAAGACATTCTTTTTTGTTTGACAATAGCCATTATAGATAATATGGCCATCTGAGTGTGTGTGGTACTGTTTGTGGTTTGTTTTTAACTGTGTAACAAAGTTAATTATTCAAAATGTTAGAGTTCCTTGCCTTTAAACTGAAACTTGCACTACTGTTCGAAAAATAAATAACAACAAACCTGGAATTACATTTGCAACTTTTTTTGCTTTTCCTTGTACCGAACCGTGACCTTCAAACCGAGGTACGTACCAAACCGTGAATTCTTTGAACCGTTACACCCAGGGCCGTATCCACCATTGAGGTCACCGAGGTCCGGACCTCGGTAATTATTTCCGAGCTGCGTATAGAAAAACTTGTGAAATAACGGCACTAAACGGGGTTCTTCGTAGTACTTCCATTTACTGACGATGGGGGCGCTGCATAACTACGTAGCCTCGATTAAAGCAAACAGAAGAAGACGACATGTATCAAAAACCACCGCAGCCCGGACTTGTATCGGAGCTAGTGATGGGAATTATGGCTCTTTGAAGGGAGCGGGCGGATCTTATGGCTCCGTACCTTTCAAAGAACAAGAGCCCGTCAAAAGAGCGCGTTTTTTTAGAGGGGGCGGGGTTACTAGGGTTTATCTGCCCAAATAATCACCCACAGGAAAATGACTTTTACTGTCTTGCCAGACTTAATGTCAATAATCGTGCCCATTGCTAAACATTGCACACAAGGTGGCACCATTATCCATATGGTCATCATGTCAGTGGAATGGTACTTTGAATGTACTCTGCTGTGTTAATTAATAAAGTTGCTTGCCCTTGAATGAAACTTCACGCAACTCTTAAATAATCAACGGATACCTGTGTTTTTAAGTGGCGTTGGAGATTATTAGTTGACCCTGCTTTAAAGGATATTTTGCTTTTACAAAATGGTGCGCTTTATCACTGCCTGGGTGTTATGTGTTGAAGTGCCATCCAAAAGCTGCTTCACCTTTTTCCATCCGGAAAAAACACGTTGTCTACTGTCGCTGTCCACCTTGTTATGACTTCTCCTCTTTCGCATTCCCTTTAAAGCACCAGATGGCGGGTCCATTCTCCCACTCTCGTCCTGAAACCTCCAGTCAGAGTAGGGCGTGGCGTCTTCACACAGGATACGGTGTGGGGACACAAATCAAGCTTTTTAAAAGGCGAGTGGATTTTTGGAAAAGGCCAGTGGGAGTGTGGACCCAAACGATCTGAAACGATACAAGCAAACGGCCTCTCACCAAAGGTAGGACTCGGTTCCCCTCGTTCGTACGGC
This sequence comes from Notothenia coriiceps, assembly GCF_000735185.1. Taxonomy (NCBI): domain Eukaryota; kingdom Metazoa; phylum Chordata; class Actinopteri; order Perciformes; family Nototheniidae; genus Notothenia; species Notothenia coriiceps. The sequence continues at coordinate 201,864 of NW_011352782.1, forward strand.
AACAGAGCGCCGTTCCAGAAGAGAATTGGCTCGTTCGGCCACCGAACATCACTAATCGGAGCGCAGCGGAGAGTGATGAGGTATGCTAGAGATCTGAAGCCAGAGGGAGGAGTGATGAGGTATTTAGAGATCTGGCGTCCAGCAGGAGGAGAGATGAGGTATCTAGAGATCTGAGTCCAGAGGAGGAGAGATGAGGGTATCGTAGGCGATCTGAGTTTTTAACTCTATATTAGTATCTGTTTGGTTCTGTCAGTGAGTCGTAAAGTAAACCAACCCAGTCCTGCATGTATGAATCACACTCTCGATCCTTGTTCTAAACTTCATGGTATTGAATTGAGCCAAGCTATCTTGGTAACGGCCCACTACATCCTGCTTTTATCCGACCATTTCTTATACTTTTGAAGTATGTTACTAGACTACAAGCATTAGTCAGAAAATCCCCTGCAGAGAAACCTATCTGTTGTCTGTTAGTGCTATAGCCA
>NW_011352782.1:202376-202711 GCF_000735185.1 Notothenia coriiceps
AACTGACATGCTCAGAGCAGCAGACTTCAGATAATGGTTAATGGTCCTGCCCTCAACAGCTTTACGTCAATTATGGGGTGTCATCATATGTCGTTTCAATGGAAACGCATCCCTCGCCATGAAACACATGTCGCTGTAACTCCAATGGACACGGTCCGATCGTCCCCAAACTTTGCTTGTATATCACTGGTCCATGCCTCAACAGCTCTACGCCAATTATCTGAGATCTCACCATAGGCTGTTTCCATGGAAACGCATGCCTCGACCAAAAAACACGATGTTGTTGTAACTGATATAGAAATGGTACAAACCACCACCAGACTTCAGATGACAGT
>NW_011352782.1:202751-209792 GCF_000735185.1 Notothenia coriiceps
GCCACCTGACTGATACAAATATGTACTATGACTATTATATGCTACTGTATACAGCTAATTTTATTTTAAGTAAAATCATAACTATTTTATGTAGTTTAATCATTGTTATTTAGGTGGTCACTCAGTTTTTCAAATGTACACCACTCGCCAACAGGGTGTGCTGCAGCACCCCCAGCACCCCTACTTCCCGCGGCTATGCTTCTGTGTCAAAACTAGCATTGTGATCCATGTTTATTCATACGTTAGACCGGCCGCTCTCCCCCTTGTTTTCCCCATGTCATGGGGAAAACAAGGGGGAGAGCGGCCGGTCTAACGTATGAATAAACATGGATCACAATGCTAGTTTTGACACAGAAGCATAGCCGCGGGAAGTAGGGNCAGTTTATGGATAATGGTGACCTTTTTTTTAAAAATAAAAAAAATTCGTATAAAAATCACTGGGCTCGCTCCGTTCACCTTTCATGCAAATACGACCGGGCCCCACAGATTTATTCACGAAGGCTCGGTCGCCCGGTAAATATTACGCTCGGGACGAGAGACAGTGACACGTACACACATTACAAACACACGTTTCATCTGGCCCCGGACGCAACACGACGGACGCACACACTGACAGATACTCCCTCCTTTCCTTTCGGTAAAACCGGCGCCGCCCCTTAACTAAACTGTTATACATATGAGCTACAAGTGCCTACACAAATAAATGCCTGTAGCGTACCTCACGTTAGTGCTACATAGACAACATTTTGAAGCTATATAGCGGGTTCGGGATGCCCACCTCACACCGACAACACATCTCGGACAAGACACAGGGCTCGTGACAACCCACATGCGCAATAGTTTCCATTGCCTCCAATGTCATTTACATAATGAAAAACGACCATTGCGGTCATACATTGCGAAATGGTTTACTGTAAACGCCATTATATTATGGGCCATTATATTATTAGCAATGCTAAGAGTCATGCGTGCAATGTTGTGTAAAATTGGACTTTAATTCACACAAAACCAAAAAAATGCCTTAAAGTGGAGTTGTAAGGCTGTAAGGCTCGCTAAGGGTTTTTAACACGCCCCATATAACATTCGGAACACAAATGCATTCTCTATTACACCGTCGCTCCCGCCCCAGTAATACCACCTTTTATTTTGGCTGTCGACTAGTCCCTCGGCTGGCGCTTCGTGGAGAAATACATGTAATAAATAAATGTCCTGCCTATCCGTCCAAAGAACCTTAAAGAAGTAAATCCCGTTGCCGGAAAACGGGAAAACACAGTGTGTAAAAAAGTCCGCGTTCCCGGTAGTACGGTCCAGTGTTTCCGGTAACTCCCTTTGTAAACCTAAACCTCGAATGTTTATTATTGAAGTGAAAAGACTATTCATTTTGTTTAAGTGACAAAATTATAGTTATACAGTTTGTATTAGTAAGTATATCCGGATACGGAGTGAAATCATAATGGCATATATTTTATTATGAAATGAAACTTAATTATCACAACATACAAAGGGTAGATGAAGAGGGTAAGTAGATTTTTAATATAATTATAACATTGTTTATAAAGTTAAAGTCCTCGTCTTCTTGTCGGAAAGTTCTCAGTTTGAAGACGTGTAAAATGTAACACACGACACACACACACACACACACACACACAACACACAACACACACACACACACACCACCACACACACACACACACACCACACACACACACACACACACACACCACACACACACACACACACACTACACGGCCCCACACACACACACACACACACACACACAACCCACACACCACAACACACCCCACACACACAACACACACCACACCAACACGCACAACGTAGTCGCCCAGACGCTGTTTTCAATTTGTAACATGTTGAGTGTCTGTACGGTACCGCTACTTTTAGCGAGAAATTAAGCACAGAACCATCCTGCAACAACACCTCCGCACCTGCCTCTCGGTCGATGTTCCAATCAATCAAGAATAACTAGGTAAGTTCTTTGTGCGTAAATTTTTCCAAAAAAGCGAACGGTAGAAAGAACGCTCTTGACCGTTCGTAATTAAGTACAAAAAAAATGATTGGACATAGTCATACATCAATGAAGCCGTAAGTAAAAACTTTGCACAATAATGTTAATTTTAGTGCCCCTTTTATCTTAATTAAAAAAAAACGGGCATCAACCAACAGGTGCCCCATCATAAATTCTAACCTTTTTATTCGGGCGGGGACAGGTCGCGCAGGACAAACTAGCTGTCCATTTCGGTGTCGACTGTCGGCGCCACTTTGAGGTCGCCCAAATCTCGTCCCAGAACGTTGGAAACTGGTTTTTTCTCGGTAAAACGAGCGAAAAAAGATTTTTACAAAAAACAGACCCTCGGCGTTTGTATAATAGTATCGAACCCCTATCGAATATTTCAACAATAAATAGACAAATATAGTCTGGTTTTTGATGTCAAAAAAACTGAATAATCCGATAATGTTCAATTGTTTCGTTTATTAACGCTACAACATAGCGTTTCGTGAGGCGGTTGTCGTTGTTGGGTGAAGAGCAAACAGCTGTTACTGCGGAGCCAGCGCGAGCAGGCTCCCGTTTGCCCGTGAGCGCCGGTCAAAAAACTATCTTCAAATAAAAGAAAGTCACCGGAGGAGTTAAAGGAGAGTGACAGGTAGCATGAGAAGAAGAGGGAGAGAAAGTTTCAGCCAGCTTGATCGATGGAGTTGGCTTCTTAGTGGTGCAGTGACGCGTCCTAAAACCCTTTTATAATCTATCGATTAGATTTATGATTCGAAAATTATAAAAGTAGGGTAGACATGTGGATATTATCCGGCTGAACAAAACGTGCATTTATCAAACAGGTTTGTTTTCCACAGACCTTATTTCCAGCTATTTTCCAAAACCCTATGGAGAAATCCCATTGCTTTTTTGTCGAGGGAACCAGCAGCTTACTTCCTGGTTTTAGGACGCGTCACTTCACCTCTCAATATGATGCCAATATAAACAAGGTCTTCTGTCGGCTCTGTACATCAATGCCGACCTATGCTGACAAGTAAGTGAAGAGTAGAAAATATAAAAGGTATTGGCTATAGGGAAATGTCCCAGCAGTTTAGGAGAATGAAGGTTCTAATCTAATCTAATACATAGCCATTACATGTCTAATTCCTGATAATGACAGGAAGACAGAAAGCGCATTATACTAATAATAAATATACTACTCATAATAATAGCAGACATTTTTGAACAATGACCACAATATCATTATTTTCATAAACCAAATATGAACAATTGAGGAAAATGAGGAAGAACTGATGATTCAAATGTTGTAGTACAAGTAGTAATGTAGTTAGTGCATAAATTACTATTGCAACAAATGTGTTAATTTTCTTCATTATTAGTCGATTTTTTTAATGCAGACTTATGTTGCAGGGACTACTAGAATCATCATACTGGCGTGACTGTAAACATCAAGGGGTTAAATTAAAAAAAAAAATTTTTAGAGGACATTTCAGAATATTGCGATATATATCGTATATCGCGATATAGTCAGTAAATATCGCGATATCATTTAGAGACCATATCGCCCAGCCCTACTCCACCGCAGACTTTAAAAACGCGCTGTACTGCTGAACGTCCTCTCCTTCTTGGCTCACAAACCCGACAGCTCTCTACGACTCACACTTCCTCTTCAGGTTTGAATTATACCCGTTTTATGTTGGATAATGGTGATAACTGGTTGGAATTACTGAATGGGATTACTGAGACAGATGGGCGTGTGGATGTGCTTCAGAGGGCCGCAGGGCGTTACAACCTATAAATAGAATCATTTTTGATCCTAAATATCTTGGTTTCTTCTTTTCAAAGGTTACATTGTTATGTTGAATAATTTGCTAACCCATCATTAATTTCCACACAGAAAACACAATATTGTAAATTGTAATAATGAATCAACCTGTTCTCGGAATACCAGCTTCTCAACTCAAATAACCAATGCCTGTTCTGTAAATGTAATTATCTTTACCCAAACAATATCATTTCCTCAGCCTTATAAAGTATCTTTGTGGCATAAGCGTATCCAAATAAACATACATTTAAAGTTCATTTTCAAATGACAGATTACATGTAACCCGTGGAAACTGTAACTGGGGAGGATACGTAGAGCCTCCCATCTGCTGACACTACACTACTTATCTCCACCCAAGCTAGCAGTGAGACTAAACATAACAAGGTAAACCTTCACTTCCAGGGGCAATCAGGCAACACCCAGCTATTAAGGCCAGAATGAGCACAGTGTGGAAACAGTGCAGATTAGATCAAGTATACTTAATTACTATATCCATGTACTGGTGTGCCCAAATGTAAGACATCACATGTCCAATGGCCATACACAATTTCAACACACAAACTGTCAGAGTTGTTCAATTAAATTCCTCTGAACTGGTTAAAAAAACACTATGACACGATAAAGAAACACTGATTTCCAATGTGAGGGTTTTTTGACGAAAATGCTCATGAACATGTAGTTCTTAAATTAAGTTGGACTCAATGGTAATGGTATAACGTAGATTTTTGAGGTGATACCAGCACACAAGGTCACCAAACCTGACAAGTTTGGCAGGCAAAGAAACCTAAACATTTTATAGAACAATGTTCTATGTTGGTTCTGCTTAGTATCTAGCTGTCTCTAGGACTGATCTCTTCTGGACAGAGATCTCAGATGTTGTTCCTGGGATTTGCTGGAGACACTGTCCCAGTTTGGAGGTTCCTGCCCCGAATTCCCACAAATGCTCCAATCACTACTGGAACCGTTGTTGCCTTCACTTTCCACATCTTCTATAGCGCCTCTCTGAGCCCTTGGTAGTTTCAAAGCGTCTTCTGTTCCATTTTTCTGATGTCTCTTGGTCTATCACCACTGCCTTCTTCTGCTGATTGTCGACCACCACAATTCCAGTTGGTTAGCCATCACCTTTTATCAGTCTAAATCTGGAAGTCCCACAGGATCTTAGCTTTGCCATTCTAAGACACCTTTAAAGGTGCTGCCCATTTTCATGTTGGGACTTTTGCCCATACTGGAATATGTTCCTGTAAACTATTCCCAACACCTGGTTAAGATCAAGACTTCACAGCCACGGAAAGGTGTGAAGAAGAAAGATCTAAATAGATATAGTCAGACGCCGCTAAGAGTCTAGCTGGTGAACATAGTGGAGCATTGAGCAGGTAAAGAACAGATATTTCCCTCGGATGGCGAATGTTGGAATCCAAAGCAGAGACTCCAAATAAAAGCTTGTGTCAATTTGCTGTATATAAAAATAGGCACTGTTTGCTAACAGGTTTCCTGCACTTCTATACGGTGATTATATCTCAGTGTTATGTTTTTCAGGTTGTTTCATATTTCTGAAAATAACAAAATATAGGCTACTTACAAGAAGCAAAATTGATGCAGAAAACCAGAGATCAAGCTAGTATTTACATTTGTTGGGTTGTTGAAAACTAAAAAAAGAATGCTCATATGTACCTGTGTGTTTTTGGATGCATAAGTGGGCAATGTTGCAAAGACACAATAAATGTTATCTTCTTGCCCTTGGTTCATATTTGGTGGAACCAGATATTTGGTTACTCCCATGTTCTATCTGAAAGTAAAAATGGCATCAAAGCTTTTCTTTTGCTTTTTTTCTCTGAGCCACAGTTATCAGAGGTTTAACTCCAGATACAACAACATCTGTGATCTACAGTTCCAGGTCACAATAGAATTAAAATCATGAAATTAACTGTGGTACTTTGCACGCAAACATTACTTATTCATTGTTCAAAGATAAACTCTAACAGAGGTTTGAAGTGTTCTTTCTGTCCCTGTGTGTCAGTAACTCATCGTGCAGATCTGCATCAGTGTCATCAATATTCAACACACACTGTCCCTTATCTGATTGCTCCAGTGAAGCGGTTCATTTCTTAAGCCTGTTACTGAGAGCATGGAGATGCATAGTATGATACAGGCAATCACAAAACAAGCGCTCCGCATGCAACATCACTTCAAGTGCTGATTACTTTCATTACAGGGGAGTAATTAGCACCTTAAGAGGAGAAGGTAGGTTCAGAGATGTGATCCCCAGGTGATTCAAAATAGTTAGTTTAATCTCACCAGGGTTTGAATAAATTAAGAGTTCTCACAGGGGAGGAAGTTCTTATCAAAGCTGACACACATGTACAAGCACATTCAGAATGCAGATACATACACAACAAGGAGAAGAAGAATTACAGAAAGGCTTTATGTTTGCATCAGTACGCCTACAGTGATGCAGTGCTTACTAAATACGGGGGCGAGCATGAGTGACTGGAGGACTACTTATTATCGAGAAGTCTTCAAATAGCAAGATGACATTTTAGGCACAAGCCAACATGTCAGTTCAAAACAAAAACAAGATAATGTGATGAGTTATTGCAGGGCTTTTTCATATACTTAATTCTGATTGGTCATGTTGGACATTCCAGAGGACTGCTAATGTTCGCCAACAGACCGCTGCTAATGATAACAAACTTTGCTAAGGAGGATCAAGGAAATAAAGTATGCGCAGTCATATCAATCCGCAGAAAGAAGTCCTGTCATTTTAACGGCAGCTGTGGACAACAAACATTAGTTTGAATATTCATTTTGAGATTCGTGGAGAACACAAAAGAAGACAAGACAGGAAGTGAACACTACAGGAAACTGCAGAAGAATGAAAATGTGAACAGACTTGAACAGTCTCAGAAAACCTTGATCACCGCTGCCGTCACTTTAAAGAGCAACTTGCAGGTTAGAGACACTAGTGAATAAATGTGTAGGAAAATGATGAATACACTAGATTTTCCAAAAAATATACAGAACTATACACTACAGTGACATCTGGCGTCGTTTTAGTAAGACATTTTCACTTCCGCATAAAAAAGCCTCCGCACGTGACCTCCGGCGTGTGACGTAACATGGGGGAAACATGGGGGAGAGCGGCCGGTCTAACGTAGAAATAAACATGGATCACAATGCTAGTTTTGACACAGAAGAGGTTGAA